>NC_056582.1:19088420-19388420 GCF_018340385.1 Cyprinus carpio | reverse complement strand
TCTGTAAATTATTAATATCGTCTATAAATATAAGTAGTTAAAATATAAAAAAAACAAAAGAGATATTGTTTTAGAGATATTAAGTATTTATATAAGTCTATTTGGTTGTAAAATAAACTATTAACTAGCTATTAACTATGTACTGTACCAAAGCAGGATGATAAGATAAGATTTAAGTAGGCTTTAACTGGTGTAGAGCTCTTACCAAAATGCAAGCGATAGATAAACAAATATACAAACAAACAAATAAATGAATGAAATAAAGTCATAAAAAGCTAACATTATTATTCGTTTCTGAAAACGAACAAACAAAAAATGTAATGGGGAAAAATGCAGTCAATGATATTGTGATTGACGTAGGAAACCGGTTTGCAAAAAAAAAAAAAAAAAAAAAAAAAAATCAGGTTTGCAGAAAAAGACAAGTACGAGGTCCAGTTTGGACATTAGTGGCTCATTATTCTATTCTAAAGATTTTAGCGCCATCGTGTGGAAAATCGATGAACTGCGACGAACTTTACATCTCGTGTTCAAACAATTAAGTACAAAATGTTTTTTTGTCCAAAATACGCTTTGTGTATTTACCTTTCTTTCTTTCTTTCTTTCTTTCTTTCTTTCTTTCTTTCTTTCTTTCTTTCTTTCTTTCTTTCTTTCTTTCTTTCTTTCTTGTTTTTATTTACAGTGTGGAGAGGCCCTTTAGAAGTTTTAAGCTTAATACGTCGTGCATTTTTTCAACTTGTGTATATTGATATACAACGATCTACTTATTTTTACTTCTTACTTCTTGCTCGACAGCATTTCATGTCCACTTACTTCTTATTTGAATTGTATTAAATTATTTGAATTGTAATATTTGTCTATAAAAATGCATAGTTGTATGAAACTATTTAAACAAAATAGAATAGATAATGTGCATTAGCTTACATATTCTATACACAATCAATTTATTCATTAAATAAATGCATGTATTTGTTTGTTTGCTTGTTTGATCAAATAAATAAAAATAACTTTGCCTAATATGTATTTATTTGTTATTATTAATATATAAATTTGGACTTTATTTTCCTGCTATGCAAGAAAAGTAATACAACGTTTCCTTGTTACTTTGAAGCAAACCATGCAACGCGACGTTTTTGTATGTATTTATTTACTTAACGTTTCTTGTTGCACAGAAATAAATCTAAACTCTGTTTGAAGGTCTATATGACTGATTTTCATTTGTATTTTGTCTCCCCAGTGTATTGATAACAAAAAATGTAGAGATGGCATTTTATTCGCTAAAGAGTTACTTTTTTACTAAAAGTTACTTAAGTTACTTTTATTTTATTTTTTTAATGTTATCTTTTTGGATATCTTGTTAAAGTTGTAAATGTTGTATGTTATGTCTTTAATGTCTAAATATATATATATATATATATATATATATATATATATATATATAATATATATATATATATATATATATATATATATATAAAAGCTGGAGGACTTTTATTCTGAACGATATCCGCTCGGTCATGTTCGGCGCGGCGCGTTTATTGTGCGTCATTTGTTGTCACCTGACCTCAGCCTGCTTCCTCTTTCTCTTGGATTGATTCCTCCTGCAGGAGCGGAATCTGCGCTGCCTCATCCTGACGATCAGAGCTCAGCCAGCAGCGCAGCGCGGAGATGTTGGCCCTCATTCACCGGCTCCTGGACTGGTTCAGGTCGCTCTTCTGGAAGGAAGAGATGGAGCTGACGCTGGTGGGACTGCAGTACTCTGGAAAAACCACTTTTGTCAACGTGATCGCTGTAAGTCTGGTTGCATTCCTCGCAGTTTGAACATATTTTACTGTTGTCATGTCATCGCCTGCTAGGGGTGGAGAACAGATGTTTTAAAACCTGTTCTTGTGAGCAGTGTGCTCTTATGAATATGGGTGTGATGTTTCTCATGGATTGCTTGATGTTTTAGCTTGTATATGAAAAGGAATGGCTAGTTTCTCCAGGTTTGAGGACACTGATGACTTTTAGGGTGGATGCCACTTGTTGTGTGTTTAAGCTCTTAAATATTATGCAATAATATTATTATGAATAAAGCCTATATAATTTTTATATTATAATATGTAAAATGTATAATATTATTACAGTATTGTTTAATATTATTGCAAAATTTCCTGTCCTTGTATGTTTATGTTCAGTGCCAGATGTGTGTTTTGATTTCCATCATAGATTATTATGTGATCTGAAACAACCTTCACTTTATGGATGCATCTGACTCAGAACAGATGTCATTTGTGATTGTGAGAGTCTCTTTCTCTCTCTCTCTCTCTCTCTCTCTCTCTCTCTCTCTCTCTCTCTCTCTCTCTCTCTCTCTCTCTCATCTCCTTGAAGTATTTTGGACATGTCAGTGCTGGTTCATTATGGTTTTGCTTCTGTGTTTCGTGTCTGAAGTTAATCATTTGTAAAAATTGTGGAATCCATAGATAACCCTGAAAATAAACCTTGGTGTGACCCATATTGCAAAAGGTCTCCGAGTACAGCAGCCTGAATCTGATATTAGGTAAAGTGCCCAAGTCCAAGTGACTGTCCCAATAAACGTTATTGAATCATGAGAGTTGCTCTTATGCTTCTCATAGATGTTTCTGCAATGCAGCACAATGACTTTACAAACCCAGGGTTTCTAACAACTCTACGTGATGGTTTGAAATTGAATTCAAAGGGGAAGAGAGAAACATCTCATCCAGTTTCATCAACATGCAGGTGTTATTCTAGTTTCAGTGAATCATTTCAGGGTCAGTTTAAAACGTACCATTCACTCAGTAATTTTCCCTTGTATTATAAATACAAACCAGTTACGTTTGCATTTTGCACAGCTAATATATGCGTTTTAAGATGATTTACTTGTATTGTAAACCATAAACCACAAGAAATGGAAAAGTACCCACAAGAAGTGCTGAAGAAATCTTGATTTAATGCTTTAAAGATCTTCAGATTACATAGTTGCAGCTCTTAGGTGTTTTGTAATATGACCATGAATTTAGCCAAGCTCTTCTGGATTTCTATCCTCAATATGAGGGTTTTGCAACAGACGTAGTTATGACCATATTTTTATGGGAAGCTCTTGTTTTTCCCTTTTCACCTAAAAATTATCCATTTCTTAAATATGAAATCCCATAAGACTGATTTCAAAATCCACACGGTTGAAAAAATCTATTTAATTTGAATCTTTTGCACAATTCACTAAATTCTTTCTGGCTTGTTTTACCAACCATTCCCATCATTATTACTAAAACTCCCTAGGACTTGCTTGTGCAAGTTGTTTACGCTCAAAAGCTGCATTTTAGCACTGACATCCTCTTGTGTGCTGTTATTTTGTGAAACATCAGACTATTAGCTTGTAATTTTTTTGTACCTTATGCAACCCTTCACATGCAGGTTTGTTTTATTGATGTTATTGTGTTTCTTTTCCACTAGTCTGGTCAGTTCAATGAAGACATGATCCCTACAGTCGGCTTCAACATGAGGAAAGTCACCAAAGGCAACGTCACAATAAAAGTAAGTCTGATCTACACTGATTGTTCTTCTGCGTCAAGGAGGGTTTTCTTGGATCCAGATTTAATGCACGTGATGTACATTATGTTACATCTCCAGTTCCTTCCTTTATGTCCACTTGTCCAACCCTGTAGCAAATATGTGCTGTTTTCACATAGATTTGGGACATAGGTGGACAGCCGCGGTTCAGGAGCATGTGGGAGCGATACTGCCGGGGCGTCAATGCCATAGTGTGAGTATAATCTGCTTTTTGTCATATTTAAAACGGTTTATTTCACTGCCCTCTGTGATACTTGATTCTGATTGGACAGTTGCATTGAGCGGTTAGATATTTTTGCATAATGACCATCAAAGTGCATCTAGAAGCTAGATTAAAGAGAGAACTTAAAATTTGAAATTTTGATTTGTTGTTTTGTATTTTTGTATTGTTGGCTTGTAAGCCTATATAACTGATTGCAGATTAATAATAAATTAATTATACGTTACTGTTCAAAAGTTTGGGGTTGGTAATTGTTGTTTTAAATTATTATTTTTATTGTGTCTTATGATCACCAAGGCTGCATGTATTTGATCAAAAATACAGTAAAAGTTTACAGTAACATTGTTAAACATTATTACAGTTTAACAAACTTTTTATGTTTGAATAAATTGTAAAATGTAATTAATCCCTTTGATTTCAGAGCTGAAGTTTTAGTATCATTACTCCAGTCTTCAGTGTCACATGATCCTTCAGAAATCATTCTAATGTGATGATTTGCTGCTGAAGAAACGTTACTTATTATCAATGTTGAAACATTATTTGCTGGTTAATATTTTTGTGGAAACCATGATACTTTTTTCAGTATTTTTTAATGAATAGAAAGTTCAAGACATGCATTTTTTTTTGTAACAACATAAATGTTTTTACTGTCACTTTTGATAAATTTAATTAATTATTGCTGAATAAAAGTATTGATTTCTAGTTCTATTTTTTTATGGTAGTGTATAATAAATAAATTTAATACTTCAAATTTATAGCCATTTATACACAACTTAGTTGCCCTGCTTCACAGTGTTTAGACACAAAAATGTAGCAAGTACAGAAATTAAACAAGAGCTACTGTGCCAAACTAATAAGTCTTCATGAGATGAGAAGCTTGTCGAATATAAAGAGGGAGATTGTTCCACAGTTTAGGGCCTGCTACTGAGAAGGCACGATCACCTTTGTCCTTATATAAATAAACATTGTTTCAGTGTTCTTTTGTTGCTTTGTTTTCTGTTTATATAACAGACTGTTTTTTCTTAGCTCAAGATGTGAACTATTATACAAAAAAAAAATAGAAAATAATTAGTATTCTTGTCCATTTATTTGCTTTTTTGATAAGTAGCTGTGTAATGGTATAATGTACAATCAATCAGGCATTTTCACAAAATAAACCCATCATGGTGACACAAGACCACGCTGCTTCATGTTGGGGTCCTGATCACACTATCAGTGTTTATTTTGTGATAATGTCTGGCTGACTGTATATTATCGCTAACATGAAGTTTTAGTGTTTACATTATCAACGACTGTGTTAAGGACTCTGTTGGTGTTTTCAGGTATATGGTTGATGCTGCAGATCGTGAAAAGGTTGAAGCCTCAAGAAACGAGCTACACAACTTGTTAGACAAACCACAGCTGCAAGGCATTCCTGTAAGAAGAATTGTTTTATTATTGCAGCTGATTTCCCCCTTGTGCTGTTAATGGATGACTGTCTCTCTTATTAATACTTTGTGCTGTTTTATTACTGCTGAATTTACCAAAAGAAAATCAAGCCTAGCCATCGCACCACACCTTTTCCAGATCTTTCCCCAGCTGCTGTGTCTTATTTAAGGAGCATGACTAAGCATCTCTACCGTCAGCTTCTATGGTCTGAGATGTCCTCACAGGGCACGTTATAGGTCATATTTGCAGCAGAGAAATCAGCACAGAGGAAACCGATCACTCATGGAGCTCTTTATCAGTGCCACTCTCAATTTTCTAAAGCGAGCAATTTAAAAAAACAATTTTAGCACGATCCGAAGTAGAACCAACACCCAGTAGCATAAATCTTTAAGCACTGAAAGCGAAAGTGCCAATGTTAAATGTGCAGTTTAAACCTAAAGGTGCATTTATCTTTACTTTATCCTACACAGGTACTTGTTCTTGGCAACAAAAGAGATCTCCTCAGCGCACTAGATGAGAAACAACTTATCGAAAAGATGTAAGACTTTTTTTTTTTTTTTTTGCATTTCTTGATCTTTTTTTAAGTGATTGTTTGATTAGCAAGTTTGGGGCCATGTGAGTGAGAGATTTATTTAAATGTTTCCTGCCTCATACAGAAACAATATTGCTGTCATATGAGGGCATATGTTCATCTATAGATGATTTTGATTGTAATGCAATTGCAAACATTAACCACATAGCATTGCCCTCCTCTTTTTAGATTTCTTTGTTATTTCAACTCCAAAATACTCTGTGGCAGTTCTGTCCTCTCGTGTCTTCCGTTTGTGTTTTTTTTTCTGGGATTTTGTGACATTTCCACAGTCGGTGACCACACCCAGATCTTAAGACAGAGTTCTTGTGAGGCGACTCAAAAAATGGCAAATGATTTTGAACATTTTTGTTTTCTATTTCTGCAGGAACCTGTCTGCCATTCAAGACAGAGAGATCTGCTGCTACTCCATTTCATGCAAAGAGAAAGACAATATAGGTGAGAGTTACTGCATTTTATACACATCCAATTGTAAAACTGTGATGTTTGGTCAGGTGACCCTTCGCTTGTTCAGTTAGTTTGATTGACAGGCGATCTGACCAATCATAACACCGAATAACACTACTCACAATTTAAGAAAATGTTGAAGTCTAGTTTTATGGTATTGAGTGTCACAAACATATGATATGTGACCCTGGAGCACAAAACCAGTCTTAAGTCGCTGGGGTATATTTGTAGCAATAGCCAAAAAAACATTGTATGGATCAAAATTACTGATTTTTCTTTTATGCCAAAAATCATTACAATATTAAGTAAAGATCATGTTCCATGAAGATATTTTGTAAATTTCCTATCGTAAATATATCAAAACTTAATTTTTGATTAGTAATATGCATTGCTAAGAATTCATTTGGATGACTTTAAAGGCGATTTTCTCAATATTTTTTTGCACCCTCAGATTCCAGATATTCAAATAGTTGTATCTCGACCAAATATTGTCTGATCCTAATAAACCATACATCAATGGAAAGCTCATTTATTCAGCTTGCAGATGTTGTATAAATCTCAATTTTGAAAAATTGACACTTAAGTCTTTTTTGTTTTGTGGTCCAGGGTCACACATTATTGGTTGAATACTGAATCAAATGACTCATGAATCATCTTTGTATTTTAAAGCCGCAGTGTGTGACATCTGCTATGTTATAATACATTTTTTGCCTGCAACATTTGGTACTTTTGAATTGCTGTTTTGAATTGCTGTATGTTTTGGAGGTATGTTTTGGTAGGTGTTTAGAGTCTGTTTTTGATATATGTTTGAGTTCTTCATTTTGGTACTTCAGTTTGGGAGAAGTTTTGAAGTGAAACAAAAGATATTATAAAATCATTTTTGTAGTGAAGATTTTTCATTGCAGTGGTTGATCCAGCATTCAAAGTCTCGGAGAAGTTGAGAACAGACCCCGTCCTACCTGTGAGTCCAGTCCTGCCCTCGTTCCAGCTCCCAGCTCAGCCCAGCGCTCTTCAGACCGACCGGTCGGCCCTTCCTGTGACCAGTGATGCAGTCCCTCTCTGTCCAGTAGCTGTCTGTCTCATTCATTCTCGATTACACACTGACTGTCAGTAAAGCATCTTCACTCAGACTCAAATCATAATCAAATCAAATCAAAAATTTACAAAGTGATATGCTTTGAATCAGTTTAGTTAGTCTCTTTATCCTGTGAAATAAGATTGTGTTATTGTTTGGGGGTTTTCTTTTGGTCTGATTTTTGTATTATCTTGTATAATTTATTGTGGGAAAGCATTTTACCACAAAGAGTGGTTTCAACTTTTGAGTTGCTAGTGTTGTGTATTTAAGGCTTCAATACATTATAAATGTACACTTTTTTTAAAAAAAAAGTTTTGAGTCAGTAAGGTTTCTTTTTTATTAATACTTCTGTTCAACAAGGATGCATTCAATTTGACAAAAGTTTTATAATGTTACAAAAGATCACATAAATGCTGTTGAACTTTCTATCCATCAAAAAATGCATCAGGTTTTCCACAAAGTTATTACACAACATTGATAATAAGAAATGTTTCTTTTAGCATCAAATCAGCATATTAGAATGATTTCTGAAGCATCATGTGACACTGAAGACTGGAGTAATGATGCTGAAAATTCAGCTTTGACATCACATGTGTTGATTGTGTTTATTGATATTTTAAATTAGATTTAAGTTTTTTGTAATTGTAATAATATTTCACAATATAACTGTTTTTACTGTATTTTTGGTCACATACAGCCTTGGTGAGCATGATAGACTTTCAAAAACATCAAGAAATCTTACCGTCCCAAACTTTTAAATGATAGTGTACCATCAGCTGATGTTTTTCATTGAATCTATGTGTGGAGCAACTGTTCCCCCAATCTATTAGTGGAATAATTACATTTTATATTTGCTTGGTTCAGAGTTGAATTGTAGCCGGTTGACTAGCTGGATGACTAGACATGTATTAGGTTCTACTAGCTCATAGTCCCATAATTAATATTCATGAGTCAGGATGATTTTAGAATGCGTCTCCCATGCTTCAGATCATCATCATGTCTCTGTCTAAATCTTGAGTCTCATTACAATAACAAAGCCCAGATGATTAATATTCATGACCCACAGCTCACGGGCACGCTTCACATGCTGAAGCCTTGAACATAAAACACCTCAATTCTAACAGGATCCTGTGTATGTAAGTGTGGACTGTGTGCAGCTGATGGACATCTTGGCATTTACATTAATTAGTGTGCGTTAAGTTAAGTGCCTTTTGCAGATACTCACATTTTAAACCCAAAATTAATACGGTATGCTATTTAAGCACAAACAGCTAATCTAAACTTACTGTAGGTGCCATTATTACATTAGCACTGATTATTGTATTGGTATTGATTGCTCATTCACTGGCTATGCATATGTTAGCGCCACAATCATTACATAATTACCTGATTCTTACAATGTGTACTGCGCATTGCAAACCATTACTGGTTAACAAACCAAACTAATGTTTATTTAGTTTAGGAGCATGATTCACACCCTGGAAGCGGAGGATCTCGCTTCTGGGTGAAACTATCCAAACCCTTTTGCAAATGAACAAAAATTTAATTCTACTTTTTCTGGCAGTGTCTCAAATCCTACTGTAGCTTTTTTGATGTCCTTTTTTTTTTTGGATCAAGCCCCTAAATGCTGCAAATTTCTTCTTCCTGTATTCTAAATATGAGTTTTACATCTAAAACAACTTTGCAGTCATCTTCTGTTATTTCTGACTTATTAATACTGACTCACTGACTATTAATTATGGTTTTCCGCCAACACATTGCTTGAAGACTGAGATTTTCAGACTATTTCTTGTGGCTCTAATCTACCTCAGCGGTGTCATGAGCTACAGTGAGCGTTCAGAGAGTTGTGTACCATGAGAGAGATCTTAAGTCTGAATACTTCAAACCAACATATGTTTTTTTATGAAGCGTGTCTAAAGATTTATTTGTATTTGTGTTGATACTCAGATATAATATAATAAATCCTTAAAAATCTAGGACCTAATCCTGAGAACAAAGGCTTTTGATTGACTGTATATTTGTGTAAAAATCAAAAGTTTATTAGAAAATTACAGTTACTGAGAAGCATTAGTTGTGCTGCCTTAAAAGGCCTGATAGGTGCATTGATTACAGACTATTTAGCATTTAATACTGTTATAAGCATAAAATATAGTTCATCCAAATACTACTTAGTGAATGAATACTATAGAGAAAGGAAGTGAACTTTAAGAAACAATTTCTGATGGATATGAACTACTAAGCCAAACCATTTATATAAATTGAATAATTATTTTTTGGAATTATTGTTTTTGTTTTCTTATGGCTTCTATTCGGAAGGAATGATTTAAATGTGCTAATACTAGCATGGTCTCATTAATTACATTTTCCCCCCAATCATGTTGTATTTTTAGGCTTTTATAAAATAGGCAGGGCTGATATTATAATGGATGTTTGTGATCTACATTAAATTTTATGTAATTGCTCAAGTTTGAATGTTGTTAAACCCATTTAATAAATGCTACATACATCTTCTTTCAGTTTTTTTTACATTTTTTTTATTTTCTCTATTTTTTTTTCTCTCTCCCTTTTTTCAAATCAGCTCAAATGGTGCCCAGAAATCCCAGATTGTTTACAGGGCATATTAATGGCCTTGTTATAATATTGTAATTTGTGATTGTGTTGACATTGCTGAGACATTCCTGCGGCCTTGTAGTACAAGAATGGAATGTCACACCTTCACTGTTCATTTCTATTTGTTACTCTGTGCATTTCTTCATTCATTCAGACATGATGTGTGTTGTCGGTTCTGCTCACCCAAGTGCAGCAGGTCTGTGGCCAAAGCTTGTTTCCTCATGTGATCATCTCTGTGCTGCCTTTAAACACTATACAGGATGGTGTCTAATCTCCTTCATGTGACTATCCACACATGAAAAATCAATGGATCTGTCGCTGACTTTGTATAAAAGCAAATGTAAAACTTTTTTGTTTATTTTGCAGAGTGCTCTTATTTGTGTCTCTTGCATTAATTTGTTTTGTGAATGCTCAATAAATAGTTTTTAGGGTGACTGTCAGCCTGTGCATTTTGACATTTTGTACTATTGCATTTGACAGTCGAAAGAGAGTTGTTTGGCTGAAGTTCTAAGGTGGTGTAATCAGCATTTATTCAATTTACAGACTAAATGTAATGCAAAACATGCATACTCATTTTTTTTTTACTCCACTTTCCCCCACATTTTTACAATTGTAAAGTCACTAAAACTTAGATAAAACAAATGGGAGTATGGTTGTTAAGTAAAAATAAAAATCAACACTTGTCAAACATATAATGTATATTACAACAATATTAATCTAATTTAATACACAAATGTGTATTTTTTAAGATCATAAGAAAAAAACTCAAATGCATCCAAACCTTTGACTGCTAGTGTCACTGCAAAGCGTTTTGTAAGGCAAACACAGATTATAGGTACAGATTACAATAATGGATCAATGTTATGCATATTTATTTCTTATTAGCTAGAACAGACCATAACTTTTACTCATTAAAAAAAAAAAAAAAAAAAAAAAAAAATCTTACTGTTCACAGTAGTTTATTTTCTGGTCGTCAATGGGTTCTTGCAGTGCGTCAAGATGCCTCATGGTGGCAACAGAAGAACATGGAGCTATATTTATGTTTGAGGTCGTTTTAAACCAGGTGCGTATCAGTTTTATAACATTGTTCGATTCTCAAAAGCATGTCATAATGAAGAATCTGATCACATTTAACACATTTCTATTAGTTTATCTAAATGTATATCAGTCAGCTAAACGTTGGTGTGTTCCTTGTAGCATCTTTACAGCACCTTTTTTTAAATAATTTTTTTATTAAACTTTTTTTTATTAGGTTCCATTAATGTGAAACTTTTACAGTCAGGTTCCCTACAATTCAATACCAGTTCAAAACATAATATCAAAACAGCTACAAAAAGGACATAAAAATAATATTTCAACAATTTTAAAATTTTGAACAATATTTGCTAGCTAGAAAGATGTTTGATGTAGGTCGTAATTATTAGAAATGGCAAAAAAAGTACTCCCAATATTTGATATTCTCGATGGTGCTTTTTTAAATGTATTTATTATTATTATTATTTTATGAACTGTTAAACCAAAGTGATACAAACAAGAATTTGAATATTAAGTATAACAATGGATGACATCATAAATAAAAATTAAAGAAAAGACAGTAAAAAATAAAAAATAAATACAGTAAAATAAGAAACAAAGTACAGAGACAGTGAGTTAAATTTTGTAACATTCAACATATTGTCATGCAGTTTCACAAATGTAATACTTTTTTTGTTGTTAATTCTTTTTAGTGTCATAATGATGTAGTTGAGGTCACAAAGAAAATAATTTAATTTTGGATAAATTGGGTACTAATAAAATATTTTGCCAATAAAAGTTGTTTAATAGTGAAAAAGTGAAAGAGTGCGAGGTAAGATGCAAAGGTAACCTAAATAATTTTACATCTGACGACCCTTTTATGATAGAAATGTTGAACGAGCAACAGTAATATCCAAAGATGCACACTGAAATTGAGAAAAAAAGAAAAGAAAAAAAAAAGAAATTGAAAATGTAGACTGAACCAGTCACGTGATCCATTGCTTGCAATTGATTGCTTTCACTGATACTTTACATAAAATATATTGTTCTTGTTCTTTTAATGTTCTTTTTCTTTTTTTATTCCCTTAAATTTCCTGCCGTATGTTCAAGACATGGTTACGGGTGGCATTGTATTGGTGTGGTGATGGCATCAGTAGTTTATACCCAGCAAACTTTGGCCCCTTGCTCTGGACCGATCACAAACACTCTAGACTGGCCATCAGTGTAAACAATGAGCTGTACATGTAATGTTCACGTGTCACATTGACATTTGTAGCTCAAAACTACAGCTGGTCTTACTTAAAACCGCATCACTGTATCATGCCAGACTTTAGGAATATAAAACAAAGGGCTTTCATGACCAGTGCCAAAAAATTCCTGTGCTTCATTCAACACAATAAAACATTTGAGGGAACATTTGAATTTCATGCATTACTGTAAGTGTTATAAATCAAGAAGAGGTTTTGAGAGGTTGTTTTTGGTCCTGAGGCATTAGCGTGTTTCTTAAGTACCTGGCTGCAGCGCTGTGGTCTCCTCACACCAAACAAGATATTTTATCTCTTCATTATTTCAAAACATATAAATGTCAAATACAAACACCTTCTCTGCTTCAGGTTTTACATCACAACCCCCCAAGGTTTTTTAAAATGAAGTTCTAGATTTGGACAATAGTTGCTTTTTTGGTGAAGAAACATCTTGGGAGATTTACAGTATATGTTCTGATAGCAAATTATTGCTGATGTAGGCTTCCTTAATGTTGATATGACAGCAGTTTTATTGTTTTGACCTCTGTGGTGAACAGTAGATAGACAGGGGTAACCGGTCTTTGCCTAAAACAGGTAAAGCAGACTTACTCTAAAGGCAAGCATGTTTTTGCACACATCTGGACTTTTACCAACCCCTGGAGAGCAACAAGGAACATTAAAATAAAACCCACACTAATTAATCCCATTTAGCTGAGTACTAATGAACAGCTGGTGGGATTTCTGTTGAGGCGGTGAGGTAGTTAAGCTGTGGATGGGTCCAGGTGTTTGTTGATGAAGTGTGTGTGTGTGTGTGTGTGTGTGTGTGTGTGTGTGTATGGACTCTTCGTGTTGTAGTGGAATGATTACAGGTTCAGTCCTGTATGAGTTTATGCAGGGTCATGTGTTTGGCCTTTAGTCAGAAACAGATGCGCAGAGGTTGTTATGAATCAGAGGTTGTTATCAGCTTCTATTGTTGTCACTGACAGCCGTCTATTTTCAGCATTAACGTTTGAGCTTGAGTTGATTTTGAATTCACTGAATTCATGCCAGATTTGCTACAGTAGACTTCTGTTTATTCAGTCACTATTGGAATACAACATAATATAATTACTATTTCTGCGATATACAGTATGGACAACACAGAGTATGTCAATTCTATTAATTACAGGATATCACACTACATTTATAGAAATGTGTAATATATAACTAGAAGTGTGTAAGCCGCCTGCGTACTGCTTAGATTTGTCAAAATGGTGCTACGCTGATTTGGAGAGACACAGAGGAGAGGAATTGTTGAATAAAGTCGTTATTTTTGTTTTCTTCGTGTACAAAAAGTATTCTCGTCACTTCATAACGTTACAGTTGAATCACTGATGGCAGATGGCCTATTCTGACTATGCTTTTCATACTTTCCTGGACCTTGACACTGTTATTTATTTGTCAGTCTATGGGACAGTCTCAAGCCTCCCTGTCTTCATTCAAAATATCTTAAATTGTGTTCCAAAGACGAACAAAGCTTTTACGGGTTTGGAACGACATGGGGGTAAGTGATTAATGACAAAATGTTCATTTTTGGATGGAGTATCCCTTTAATCACACACATGCATGCACACACGTGCGCACACACGCGCACACACACACACACACACACACACACACACACACACACACACACACACACACACACACACACACACACACACACACATACACATAGTTTATCAGCAGTCAGCACTAGAGCAGGACTCTGCAGCAAGACTGACAGCTTTCTGACAGGAAGCTGACAGTGATAGGAATAAATGGCAGAGGTGCTCTCACGCCCCAGGCTTGTCACCTTGCCTGTGGCCTGTGATAATAAGACAGCGCTGTCCGGTCAGGGTGTCAGATTATGGAGCATTTTCCCTGGAAGAGAACTATAGAGAGAGAACGTGGCCTGTGCAATTAGGAGCATCAGTGCTGCAGGTCTTTTCATAAGTCTTATCTCAGAGTTTGGTAAAGTCTAAGTGCTGGAACACAGAATTACACAGAAAGCCTTAAATAGGGACCAGAATATCATAGGACTCTTAACACCACTCAGAATTCCTTACGCCACTCAGGCCTTTTCATGGACAAGAACCACTCTGAAAACCACTATTTATTAAGTTGTTTCATTTATTAGTTTCAAATGGGTGTCGTTTTAGGTTTTCACTTTCTGAATTAAATGGGTTGCAGTTTATAACGGCACCACGTCAAACTTTGTGCATTAAGCTGAGTGATATTTTATCTTTGCAACTTGTGCATGCTCATCCCTCTGTGAGAAAAATGATTTCACTTTAACCTCCAGACAACGTAATGAGCGAATGAATCACACCTTTTTATTTGGCGCTGTGATTTCTCACTCTTTGCTTGAGTGGCGCGGTGGAGCTGAAAGCTCTCACCTCTGCTGCCAGAACTTGAAGTGCTCAGAGTCCCTGCAAATTGTCTCTCATCCTCTCATTTGTCTGCTTGGGGAGAAAAGCCCCTCATATCTCTTGTCGCCTGTTATCACGGACATGATGTTCCTCTTCAGAGCACTCCAAATGGAGCTGTGATACATTCATCTGACAGGAGCTGAGAGAGAGTCCCGTGCTCTTCTCCAATGCTTTGCTGACATTTGGAGCTGTGCCATGTTTTGACCTATTTTGCAACTATTTATATTCCATAACAGGAAATAGTTTCCTTGTTAAATTTAGTTGTATTAATTAAAATGAGCTAATTCAACACAATTCTTGAACATTATATCTTAATTGCATGCACTTAATTAACAGGACTGCTGTGGAAATAATTCAGTCAGTTTACCTCATTCTCACTCCCTCATATAAAAGGACAAAGTCCCTGACACCAAAACTTACAGCACTTATAGCGAAAAGCCAGCAGAGGCAGCAGCTCTCAGTTTGATGCATGCTTTTAAGTAATAATAATAATAAAAAAAGTTTTTTTGAACACATTCATCATTATTTTTTTCTAAAATACAAATATGCATTAACTATATCCTACTGAAAAACAAATACATAATTTTTAAAGCATAATTTGAGCTAAATTTTTTAAATTTGTGAATTTTTTTTTATTATTTGTTTGCATTTTATTGCATATTGTATTAGATGGAATTCCACCATAATGGAAAATTCTCCATATTTGCATGCCTAAAAAATGGCAAGGGGTGTTTCCAAGATGGCAGCCAAGCAAACTGAGATTATTGTTTGACAGAGAAACCAATCCTGTATTACAGTTTGTCTCCTGTCAGACCAGGTTGTGGTGAGTCACCTACCATCCTTTACACTCGTAGATTCAGAGACTGATGATTGAAAACTCTTCGTACATGTCTTTGTTACCATGTTAGCCTGGTTAGCATGTTGTCAGTCATTAGAAACTTGCAGAGGAGACTACGATGATTACGATTCTAACTCTTCATCGAAGAGATGAACTGATAAATTAAACTAAAAAAAGACTAATAATTATTAAAACTTTATGTTTGCTTAAACATTAATTGTACAAGAATGAAGGCGAACAGCCTTTAGTGTTTTAATATCTCAACCCAGCAACTGGACAATGTGTGCTCATTATGGCAATAGCTGTATTGCACCACAGAGTGCTGAGCAGATTACAGGTTTATGTGAAAATGGCAAAGCTGTTTGTGTGTTCTAAGCTTGGTTTGTTTGTGAGGCTTGGTTTTATTTCTCAGACTCTTTCATGAGTACTGAATAAACTGTTTAACCTTATGAAATACACTAAATGGACTGGCATGAAAGCGTTAGGATGGGCTTTTGCACTGTTGTTTTGCAATGAGCTCCAAACTTTGTCTTAAGAAGGCAGTGACATTGTGTACTTCTAAGAGGCTATTTCTATATGGAAATGACATAAGGAAGGGGTTAGGGGTTCACAGGGAAATGGATGGTGTCTTGTCAGTGGTCTGTTCAAATCAAAATGTAGCCTACCTATTTATTGTGTCAATGCATAAAATCTAATTATAAAAAATCTTTAGCCTTGTAATCTTTTAAAGTCGGCATGAAATCAGAATATTCCTTATTTATTTTCTCAGTGCATGTCTGGTCTTATTGTGAATGATTCATTCATGCATTAGTTTGAATTCTTAATCTTATATCAAAATATCATAACATGCTCTTTCTGTAAAATGATCACATAATCCCACCCTTTTTTGTGTGCATGTTTGACAAGCCTTTTCACTTGGAAATATGTCATAGTGCAATAGCAAAGTTGGTCACAACTTCCATTCCATACAGACTTTAATAGCATGATGATTGTAGCTCATCAATTGCCTCTCGATTTAAGCCTGCAACTTTTGGGCCATTAAGCACCAAGACGTGTGAAATCCAAGACTGTCCCATCTGAGATCAGGCAACACCTCATTAGAAGCTTAATTACACACTAATTTATGTACGAATACCAAATCTACTCATTGCTGCTTCAGAAAGAAGGAAAATAAGTTGCTGCATTGTGACAAAAGGATTACAGGCTTTGATTTTCATCCCCGACAGGCATCAGTAAATAACTTGTTAGGTCTGGAGCAAGGAGTTGATTTGGGACTCGATAGCGTGTCAGTGTTCATCTTGCTGCTGTGAATGCCATTAAGAAACATCTGGTCTGAAGCAAAGGCAGCGGGAAATCTTGCCTTCCAGCTGAGTCCCAACTTACAACATGGTGTGAATGTGAGAACTAAGAAAATAGAAAAATATATGCATGATTTTTTTAAACCCATTTTAAGTCAGATTGTGCAGCTTTTCTTATAGATTTAGGACTTGTTTGCAAGTCATGTGCATGAAATATCTTATAGGACTTTAGATATGTTGCTACTGATGTGAAATCCCCAGATTTTCTAAGCGGAACATTTATCGCATTTGTTGTTAGTGCGGTTGCGTCTATATGTGATGTAGATATTAACTTAACCTTTCAACATTTTTAACCCTTGAAAGCTGACAGTGATCGCCAAACAGTACTTTTTTTTTTTTTTTTCCAAGTTGTGTAGGAAAGCAGCTGAGCCTTTCACATTCAACAAACTCATTTAGGTTTAGAACTGATAACTTTTTCAACATCCTTTAGTGACCTGTAGCCGTGTCTGTTCATTCTGTAGCATGTGCATTCATGCCTTTCCATCACTGCTTCACTCTTTCTATCTGCCCAACACTTTTCATTAAAAGTCATAGGTTTGGCTCTGGGGGCACTGATCAAATGGGAAAAGGAAATACATTTTCATTCCTTCTAGATATTTTAAAAGTACTTTATATTTACATATAGATTGAGTATGTATCAGGAAAGCAGTGGTGAGGGCAGATTATTTGTAGTTCATTTTCTAAGGCCTTGCTGGATTTATGTATTTTTTTTATACGCTGAAGATGTAGGGTGGGCAGTTGTAATTATTTGAACAGGATGTCTACATTATTTGAAATCGTAACAAAGCACAAAGCATAAGGTTAGGGGGTTTGAACTTCTGTGTCACCTCTTCAGTAAGTGAATTTAGCAGCAAAGCCATTAGCAGGACTGATTAATGTTGAATTATGGTTCCATTTCTTTCATATTTCTCCCATTTTCCCCTTTATTCTCCAGTTTTCATTCCTGCATAGTCACCTTCTTTGTGCCATCAACTGACTGCATTGATCAGTGAAGTCTCTCCTGCTCTCCCTCTTCTCTTTAAACCGATTCTGGGTCATAGGGAGTGTTTCAGACACTATATTTGTGAATAGATGACCCCCATGTTTGCTGAGTTGTAGAAAATAACGACAAAAAAAAAAAAAAAAAAAAAAAAAAAAAAACAGTCTGTGGTTCTGTTCTGTTCTGGAATTCTTGAGTCTTTGTTTTGGTGATTTATCAGGTGTTGGAAGCATCCAAAGAATTTGAAGTTCTTTATTTTGTTACGGTTGCTAAAAATTGTCAAGAACTGCATTTTTTTGTTCTGTAGTTTGTAAAGGTGAAACAGAAAGACCTTTGACAAGATGTCAGTAGCCTTCAAACATTAAACCATTTTCAGGTCTCATTTCACCATATTTTTTATTTTTCTATAAATTAACAAAATTCTGGTTTATGACTTATTTTGCATTGACCTTGTTTTTCTTATAACAATTAAGAACTCTCTCCAAGTTACCATTTACATAATGTATCTGGTAGTTTACTTAAAAAATTACTATAATACTGTATATGTATCTGTATATGTAATTTTTTATTTTGATTACTTTTCATTTATTTTTATTTTATTTTAATTTTTACTTTTTGCAAATTACAAGTAATGGAGTGAGAGAATTTTATTTTATAATTAATTTATTTATTGGCATTAGTAAAATATGTGGACATATTTCATAAAATATGTGGTAAAATATGTGGACATATTTCATTATTTTGTCTCACGGTTCACTCAAAAAGCTGTTAACATTCCCAAATGAAAACTGTCATTGCCTGTAACTGTCATGTCTTTTTTACACAACAGTGGTGGCAAATACCAAGATTCAGAGAACCATACCATATATTTGTATAATAGAAATATCAAATCAACTTTAGCATCTGAGCTTATTTTCAAAATAATCAACAAAATCCTTGTTTCTAATTAATAAATACTTGAAAACTTATTATCTATATTAAGGTATGTTCTGTATGACTTTCTTTAGACATTCTTCCATAATTATCAATGCTGAAACACAAGTTGTTTGTTTAGCGCCTGTTAAACAATTAAATGGTGATCGAGCACTCGTTCGGCTGTTGTTACAGTTGGCAAACTTTCTCTTGAAAGTGCTACGCTCTGTTGATCAAACATTACCCAGCACAGCTTTCTGCTTTTTCAGTAAATACTTCTGCACTGTTTTCGGTTCTGCTGCTTTTCTGCAGCCGTGTGGCATAAAAGCGCTTTTTGCAAATTGAAATAATGGTTAATTATCTGGATTGGTAACAGATGCAGCAGTCACCGCAACCTCACTAGTTCTCGGGACCACAGTGAAGAAAGAAAATATACATTCGCCCTGCACTGCAGCCACCTGACTGCTGTTCAACATTTACTGTTCAACATGACACACTGTTTTGACAGAGAAGAGAATGAGAGGGAGGGAAACGTATATGTGTTGAATGCATATGGCCATATTCATCGTTATCAGAGTTAGTAATGCATGATGCACTTTTTGTTTCTGTTTTAATATTCCTGGTTTCCATGTCAAATCCTGAGAGAGTTTAATGGACCGTTCATTAGTTTCAGCACATCAATAGTGCTGGTTTCCACCCAGCCAATTCTCTCTGACAGAAGTTGAGCTTTTTCATGATTACACTTTTGTGCCGTAATTTGACAAAGAGCCCTGGATGAAGGATTGTGAACCTTGTTGGCTATATAATTAGCAAAGAATTTGACCATAAATGGAAAATAAAACTCATATTCAAAGGAAAGCATATAGCAATTAAAGCCGCAGAAAGTGTTTGTTAAACTAGTTCAAGAGTCGTTTAAATGTTTCCCTGAAACGTTCCATTAGATACAGCTTTGATAATTATGATATGAGATTGTGATGATTGACTCATCCAGAGAAATGCCGTTGTAGGCATCCCAATGTAATACTGGTCATATAAAAGCAGTGAAAGTGAGATTTGTATTTGTTGTGTGCATGTCAGTTCACAGAAACTGCAACACAGTCTCAAAGCAATTCTATTAAGTTTACTCTATTATTCCCTTAACCCCCATTGAAGTATTTTCTCAGTCTGCTTATAATTCTACAAACCCTGTTCTTGTTCATTCTAGAGATGTTTAGAATTCACAAAATATTAAAATTATCTCACAATTTACAGAAATATTCTTCATTATGGTTTAACCCAGAAATCCGTTGTATGATTTTCAATGCCAGGTGCCCTAAAATATTACTTCTAATCACCGTAAATCTTTATTATTTGATTATATCATTGGTGTTTACATATAAAGTTTCCATTGAAATCACTAACACAATGCCATTGTGTGCAACTTTAAGTCTCATGGTCTCTTATTTTTTTGACTTTTTCTTTCTTTCTTTCTTTCTTTTTTTCTTTCTTTCTTTTTCTTTTTTATTGATCGTATACTTTTACTTTTTGGGATAATGTGACTTCTCTGACTGAATAAAAATAACGTCACTTTTGTAGAAAATATTCAAAGAATGCTAACACAAGCGCTGACAGAGATGCAAATAAAAATTCCTGCATCAGGTTGTTCAAACCGAAAAATTTGCCGTGTTAGGCCAGACCCGAGACCTCCGCTCACCCTTGTGGGTGACACTGTGGAATGTCTCTATGATAGCCACGTCGTCGGTGGTCCAAATATCCCTCCTCTCCTTCATTGTCTCTCCTCATCCTTGTCCTTCACTCTTAAGACCTTCTTTTCCCCTCATTGTTCGTGTCCTGTCCCCCTCTTCACCCTCTCATGCCCCTTGTCGACCCCTCACCCCGGTCCCTCTGTCTCCACACTAACTGGCTCTTCATCAGCTGCATTCCTAAAGTGGCCGTGCATTCAGACCAGTCTCTTAGCCCTGATGGATGGCCTGTCGTAGTAATCTGGACAGGATAGAGTCTATTCTGGTTTTTCACGCAGCATCCCCTCTTCTGGTTGTATCACAGTTGGACTCCATGAGCTGTCATTTGTCTAAGTCTAGAGTTCCCAGCACATAGACCTTGGCCTTTTCTGGTTGGGTAGTTCTTCACATGACAATGTGCATATCGGTATATCTAAGTGGGAAACTAACTTGTCCTTAGATTCTTAGTTTTTTTTTTTAAGTTTAAGCTTTAGACTCAAAATATATCAAATCAATGAATATTTCTGATTAACTTGAGAGCTGTCAGACTGAATTAATATGACGTATTGCCATTATGTTGGAAACAATGTACATATAGTTTACATCCAGAATTACATCTGTCAGAAAGTATGTAATTTGTGAATCCAATGCAAATAAATTCTGGAGTCGATCTGATCAAATAGTAGAAATATTATCAAACAGTACAGTTCAGTGTTGAGTTTATATGACAATATTTGTATAACACCATAGAAACCACACTTATGCAGAGGATACTGTGTGTTTGTATTATGTATCTTTTGTTTTGCATGTTTGACATTTTGTATAAAGGCAAGGGTCAATAAACACACTCTTATATCCAATGTTTTTGAGGAGTGTTACAGATGGGAAGTTGCCTGAGGGGAAACTCTTGTTCTTGTTAGTTATAGACATTCCTTTCTATTTATTTCCCTTGAAACATTGCTAATAAATCTTTTTGATACAGTTATTCTCAACCACACCTCAATTTGCAGTTAATTTTTTGAACTTCCTTTAAGGTGAAGGGTAAGTGTTTTCATTTTCCAAAACATTTTTTTGTGGAGTATTGCATCAAACAAGAAATAATTGCATCTGTTATTTGCTGTTATTGTTGTCATGGAATAAATGTTAAAAAAGATATATGCACTTTCCTTTATAGTCTTTGCCAAACATTTGGGAACACCCTGTATTCTGACCTAGTCATTTCAGTGTTCAACCCTTTGTTATTTCTCAGCTTTAGTGGATTTAATAAAATTGGTTGCACAAGAGGTGCTGTTTTCTTTTTCTTAAGTGGATATGAAGGTGTGTTGACAACATAAATATTAAATTACAGTATATATTATCTAATGTACAGTGCTGGGTAGTAACTGATTACATGTAATGTAAAATATATAATCAGATTCCCAAAAACGTTGCTTGTAATTAGATTATATTACGTTTTAAAATGCTAATCAGATTACAGTTACTTTTTAATGGATTGCATACATATTATTTACACTAGGGTTGTCAAAAGTGCCGACGTCGATACCAAATCGGTACTGAAATTTTAAAAATGTGACTATTCAATCATTTTGAGCACTGTTGAGCAGATTCTTAAACACCTCTGATTTGGCATTGTGTTCATTTGCTCAACAGATTATGTCTGGGATTGTCGCTTCAAAAGCATGTTGCAAATACACATCTTTCACGCTCTTCACTGAGCGCTTACACAGATAAACACAGGAGGGCTTAAAAGCCGCAGCTATCAGTTTATCCCTAAAAAAAGGGATCATCATAGACAGATCTGCTGATAGACGCCTACATTCAGATGCTCACATGTGTATCTGTGTAAGTGCTCAGTGAAGAGCATGAAAGATGTGTATTTACAATGTGTATTCACATTTTTTAAATTTCAGTACCGACTTGGTATCAACCTCTGTACTTTTGATAACCCTAATTCACACAATGGCAGTAAACTAATTACGATTTATTGATTCACCCCAATTCTTTTTAGTTTCTTTCTAAATTAACCTGCACTTAAATACAGTTTGGGAAGCCTGCTGTAAGTGTAAAATTCTCTCTCTCTCTCTTTTTTTTTAATCAATATTGTGCACAGTAATCCCATCCAATTCTATGTGATAAAGTTAGGTCAAAAGTATTCTAAAAATAATCAAAAATCAGATTACATATGTGTAATCCAGATTATACTAACTACACTTTTCACCATGTAATTTGTAATTAGTTGTGGACTACTATTTTTAAGTAATCTAACCAGCACTGTTAATATATAAAAATATTTGTATTTATTTAATTATTTGAATGAGTGTGCTTCGTTTAGAAGTACATTTGATAAAGATTTTGGATTTTTCATGCAGATTTTGACTTGGAGCATTGACAATAATGAAAAACAACAATAAAAAGAAACTACCGTTTATTTATAGAACGCTTTAATCCTATAATGGCAGAAATGCTGTTGTTCTGGCATGAAGACATCAGATGATAATAAGGAGGTCCGCTCCAGCAGTAAATGTTTATGGTCCTGCACCTTGGCAAGCTCTGTTGACTTCTGTATTCTCTTTGGGATGGTGTGGCGGCCGGCTCTCTGTATTGGCTCTGGTCAATGGAAACCTCTGCCAAAACATACTCTATTACAACAGAGGAATTTTTAATAGACTTACCCAGCATTCATTTTCAACAGCTCTCTATATTAGTATAAAACTAATATTGTGTGACTAAAGAAAACTGGTTGTTCATTTTTCTTCTGTAGACCCATAGCGGTTTATTCCCAAAGTCCCGAATTAATTTGTGGCGACTGAGGCTTGTTTCATTCAGGGTTTAGTTTGAGGTATGCACACGGGACATCTCTTGGGATCTCTGTACTCTCGCTTTTTCTTTGTTCCTCTTAAACCCCCAATCCTCTCCACCTTCCATTTTTCAAAATCTGATTTCTCATCTTCACTTTTTGAGCACTTCAATTATTGAGCACCTACTGAGATAAAATAATGGAAATATGATAATGATATAATCATTATAAAACTGAAATTTTAAAGTAAATTAGTATGTATCAGTACGTTATGTTACGTTACTATTCAGATCTTTGATACATTTATTTTTTTCAAGTTTCTAAAATGTAGTAATTTAGGCTTTTTCTTTTGCCTGTTTCTATTTTTTTCACAATCCATGTGTTATACAATACATTATATTAGATTAGATTATGTCTCAGTACTTTTTTATGTAGTTAGGTTCTAGCTATTAATATTTTTGACTTTTTCTTTTGACTATTTCTCTTTATTCAGCCTCCCTTATCCATTTATAATATATTTTTTTTCTAGGATTTTAAAGGTTCAGGTTCTGAATATTTTTTTCTTTTGTCTATTCCTATATTTTTCAGCATTTTTTAAAATCAATTTTCTCTCTTTTTCTTGCCCTTCACCACTCACCTCATCAGTAACAGACTCTATCCATCCCATAACCCCTTTTCCCTGCTGTGTCTGTGAGTGTTGCCATAAACCCGAGCTGACCATCATCCCTCTAATCCACTCAGAGGTCACATCACACTACAGCAGCATGCACAAAAAGGCCTATATACCTCCTGTGTTCTCACTGATTAAGACAATACGAAAACAGGGAAGCTGGTCCAAAATCAGCACTTGTCCCTTGAGCCATTTTCAATATATGGGGCCTGGGCTGGGCTGGGCTCAGATATGCCTCCACAGGTGAAAACAGAGAACAGATGTGGATAGCTTGGCACGGCGTCAGCGCCTGTTTGGACCCACTCAATAGGGGTATTGTGCTGATGTGAATATGATATCATTACCATACGGATTAAGTGGGACAGAACACTGCGCTAAATGAAACCTGGCAACCACACATGCATGCAAGCAAGCCTTATTAATAGCTAATACATGCTGTTGATATATAATGTCTGTCATCGGGTTTTCTGCTAAAGCGTGGTGTAGATACGGCATGGATTGTGATAGGTTTTTAAAGAATCCAGGTTTCACTCAATAGGAAGTAATTCTGGGCTAAACGTGGACAGATTGATGTGATTAAATATCTTGCGGCTTTGAAGCTCTGATGTGTTGATCGCTAGATCCCTTTGGTTTGTAATTATTTAATCATTGTGACCTGACTGGGTTATACAGTCAGTGCCCCTGTATAGTTTTTGGACACTTAAACACACATACTGTATAGAGCAGGCTTTAATTTTTAAACTGTTTTAAAACTGTGTATTATAAAGGGGTGTTTAAATGTTGATTACAGCAATAGATGTTTAATACATTTAAATAATATTTTAAGATTTAATTTTTTTCAGAAAAAGCTAGTTACACTTTTTTTCTTTAGTTCACTTTAGACATACTAACTTTACAACTACATGTTAACCAACTCTCAAAATTAGAGTATTAGTAGACTTTTAGGGTCAAGTTTAGTAGAATGTTGACATAGTTGTAAAATTATGTATATTTAGTAGAATATCTAAACTGGGCTACCAAAACAAAGTGTTACCAAGAAGCTTTTATTTGATTTTACTATATTATTTTATGTTCAATTCTTCTTTTTATGCTTCCTTATATTCTTTTTTTTAACTCCTTGAGAAGGTTGCTTTAAAAACACTATATAAAACAAAGTTTATTATTATAAAAAAAATCAGAAATCATGAAATTTAATTGTGTATTTTAACAATTGTATTAAGTATCATGTCAATATATAAGCAAATTATTTAATTTAGTTGTCTTTCAACTATCACACTTCATATTTTTCTCACATAGTATGAATGTGTTTGTATGCATGAAAAATATATAGCTGCAAGGAGATCATATTTGGTCCTTGGCATCAAAAAGTTGATCTAAGTCTACGTGAACCCAATTGTTTGCAGATGCCAGTTGGTTTGATGTTTTGCCATCTCATGCTATGACATTTAAAAGTGTGGCTCAAGTGTTCAAATAATTTTTGGGTCCCTTGTATTTGCTGCTTTCTTGGTCTCATATGAAGTTATTTGTCAATCTCCATCATTTATGCTGCAGTTAATCATACTTTTCTTTTAGTGATCATTGTAACCTCATTCACCTTGACGGTGTTAAAAGCTTTTCTCTACTTTTTAAATCAGCTCAGGTGGGCCAAATGCTGCACTCACCCATCTAAAGTACACAGTCCTCTCGCTATGTGCAGATGAGAGTACATCTCTCTTTCCCCTCCATTAACTACTAGTAGGGAGATAATAGCAGCTTCCTGAGCTGACAGTAGAGAAATATCACCACCTTTCCTCACAAAACTGCCAAAAAATGAGGGATCATCACCTTTATATATGTCATAAGTGTATGAAAGTGCTATTTTGATGCATTAAGTGTCTTTTTTTCACTCACTGACTTCACAAGTGCATCCCACCTACAGATGCAAGGGATGGCAAAATAAAATTGGGATGGGGGATGGGGGGGTTGATTAGTTGATTAGCAAACTATGACCACCTCATACTCACCATAAAAATGATTCTGACTTATACAGGGTGTAGAAAAGTTAGCTCTTTAAATATTACTGGTGTCATATTACTGGTTCAGCAGTGAATAACTGCATATCATTTACCCTGACAGAGAAAAATGACATCTGATCTGAACTGTTGCTCTGTACTACTGTGTGGCAGGGCTTCAGGGCAACTTAAAGACTAAAAACCAAAAAAACCTGTATAGAGTGTAACATTATGATTCAAAAGGTAAAAAATTAATTTTTCATAGAGAAATTGATTTTTAGCAATACCATAAACGGACCAACAATGAGCTTAGAGGTAATGTAATATTATACTTTGCCAGACTTTCACTTAATAACTGGAATTGGAGCAATCTGATGCAAAAAGTGACCACCCAAAAAGTGAAATTTTTGCTATTTTTTTAACTAAACTATTTTTTCTTTTTTTTTTTTAATTAAATTTTGTGATTTATCTTGCATGTGGTTGGGTTGGATCAACGCTTTAGTGATGGATGTTTTTGCAATGCTTAATGAGAAAACAAATGGGAAAAATACCAGTGTTGTTATTGTTAACTAAAATGATTTAATTCAAATAAAGCTGGAATAAAAGAACATATAAATATTAGATGAAAAACTGCCTGTAAAACAAACTGAATATAAGTTTGAATTGAAGCACTACATTTATAAAAAACTGAATTAAAAATAAATTAAAGCTAAATAGTTTTTAAAAAACCCAAGCTAATATAAAAGACAAAAGCACAGAGCAAAATTACTAAAACTGAAATTAAAATAAAAGTAAAAACATAAAAATAAAGCTAATTTGTAGGTATGTAACAATTCACTCAACTCACAGTGCAATATGATTCAGGATACTGATTTCACGATATGATTTTCTCACAATTCTTTTAATAAAATGAGATTTAAGACAAATTATAAATAAAAATGGGTCCCTTTATTATTTCTCAGACAAAATGCTGCACATTTCTTTGTGAAACTGAAATGTCAAATAGCAAAAATAAATAAAAAAACCCCAAATCAATCAATAAATAATACAGATAAAAGAAATCCATTCATATAAAACAAACTAAGGCTTTGCCTTTGCTCTTTTCATTTAAAATTAGAGGCATCCAGCCGACCACTGCATTTTAATTACAAATCCAAACAAAGATGCTGCTGCATACATGCATCATGAACAGCATATTTTTTGATTTAAATTGGATTGTTTTAATTTTTGAATAGTATATAGTATAATTTGTCGAATTTAAGCTTTGTGAAACTATGCTACATAAAACATCTGAACGAAACAAAAACAGCAGACGCAAATTCCCTCTCTGACAGCAGGTGGCGCCTATGGAACAGCAGCGATACAGCATTTCCTTGGTTACACCAGCGCTGCAATTAAAAATACTACTTTAATATGCGTTATGCAGAAGTAAGATGGTCACATATGCTATTTTTATTGATTTTCAACCGGTGCATCAATACATCCCTGGTAAATCTCTACACGTGCGTGCTTTCACGTGGAGCAGCATTTACTACACAGAGCCGTTGTTCACTGACAAGCTGCGCAAAACATTTGCAAAATATGATTGTGGTTTTGCGCAGCTTGTCAGTGAACAACGGCTCTGTGTAGTAAATTCTGCTCCAAGTTAAAGCACGCACATGTAGAGATTTACCGCTGATTACAGAACCGGCTTTAGTGACGAGATGCGCATTAATATCGTGCCGATATTTAATGTGCATCCCTACAATACAACAGTATAAAAATAATACTAAAATAACACTGAAAAATACTTTGGCAACCAAAATAAAAGCTCCTTTGAAATATTAATAAATACTATAATGGCATATGAATAATAGGTACTAAAAACACATTGGACAATAACTGTTGCGTTCATATTGTCTGTCAGTTGTGCTGTAGGATTTGTGTATGATTGATGTTTGAGTAATTTGTAGAAACTTTGTATTTACAACTTCGAATAAATACAATAAATAAAATGTCTATTTTTTATGAACTTCAAAAGTAGATTCTATCTTGTCTGGGTGATATTTTTGATGCCATGGATGTATTATTTTGCATTTGGGAGCTCTGTGTCCAGTAAATGCAGTGTGTTTCCAGTACAGCAGACACCTGACTCTGTTCCCCTGCTGGCTTTGAGACAGACCTCATTAAGTCCTCTTGTGTCTGTCTGCAGCTCTCTGTGTGCCGGCTGGCAGAATGCCCTGTCTCTGCCAAGGTTAACTGTCACCACAGGCTTTGACATGTCTCCCTCTAGCAGAGCTAATGTTGCCCCGGGGAGTGGTAAATGTGTTTGCACCTTGCCCGCTGGGCAGACTGGCAGAGCCGCGGTGCCCCAGCAGAATACTGGCATGAGCACCTGTTTCTGCTGTGGATAGGCATTATCCCTGCATTTGATTCTTACAACTACGGACACACTGCCTTTGTAATACTTTATCAAATGAGCACTTCGCAAGTTGGCGCTCTTCATCTTTTTGAATGCTGGTGTTGGAAGGCTGCTGGCTCTATTTTGGGAACCGTCCTGCTGTTACAAGATCATGGTCCAGGAAAGATGTCATATCGGAGGCAGCTGTCGAGAGCTTGTATCTCTATGTTAGTGTCTGTCGCTTATAGCTCCTTACCTCACAGATGCCAGGTTATGAAAATATCAGGTCTGTTAATGCCTGCCCAGTGCCCATATGACTGGACGGAGGGGCTAAATCAGGTATTCATGTAGAAGTTGACTTTCTGAACTTATATTCTGGTTCATTTTTTGTTATAAGATATTTGGTAAGACTTTATTTTAAGGTGTCCTTGTTACACGTTACATGTACTTACTATTATAGTAACAATTAATTATGCATAATTACATAATAAGTAACCCTAAGCCAAACTCTTATCCTAATCCTAACCTTATAGTAAGTACATGTAGTTAATTAATATTACTCCGTACTTAAATGCATAATTACAGTCTAACAAAGACACCTTAAAATAAAATGTAACCAGACATATTAAAATCTCATAACATTGGGAAAGGGTAGGCTACTGTACTTGTTTTGTAAGTTACTGGTAAAGATGTGATGTATTGAGACCTTGTGTGAAGCGTTGTATGTGTTTTTATTGTATGTTAATAAAGTGATTTGTTTTATATCTGTTTATATATTTGCTCACCCTGCCTTTGGCACGAGCCTGTGTCCCTTTGCTTAGGACTGTTATGTTTGCTCTCTTTTAATATAATTTGCAAATAGTGAAAATATTAATCCTTTATTCATTGCATTTTTTCTTTTCATCTTTTGATTTCTTTTCTCTTACCCTAAACTGCAAAATTACTTCTTGAGTTTCTATTTAGTTTTTATACAGTAAAATTATCTAAATACCCTTATTACAAGATATATTTACTTGAACATATTAAGACTTTTTTTCTCACGTTTTCAAGATATTCAATATATCTTAAATGTAAGTGTATTTTGTCTTACTGCAATGGCAGATTTTTTTTTTCGAAACTTGTTTTTAACTTGTTTATACCTAAGAAAATAAATAGCTAAATAAATAAACATACAAAATGGAATTACAATATAATAAAATTTTATTCAAAATAGTAACAATAAGCGTTGTCACCCTCTGACTTTTCTTCTATCAGTTACAGAGGTAGTAATTTTTTTTATAAATGGTTTTGGTGGTGTCATGCATTATGCTTTACATGTATATTCCCACTGAACCCTTCTGGCCTTGTCTGCGGTTAGCAGCAAACAGCCACACGTTCTCCCATCACTGCCAGCAGTAAATTACCCAGAGGTCAACATCAGGCTCCCAGCACCCACAACGCCAGCCTGGCTTTCAGTTAAGGCCATTACGAATGGATGAGGAAGTCCATTGAGGCCTGTGTTTGACGCAGGCATCGGGGAAGCTCAGCCAACAATAGACCCAGAGCTGTGGAGCTCTCAGTGGGGTTGTGTGAAACCAGAGCCGGGCATAAGTGAGAGTAAGTGCCCCCCTGGGGGCCGAAGGGGGTATTTATAATGTTAAGTAGTGCAGTTGCTTGCACTTTGCCGTTTGTGTGGGACATGGAATGTGTGATGTGTGTCATTAGAAGGATCTCATGAACATGAGACTGGAGTTTATGTGTAGATTAATCAAAGTCTTTAGCACATTTTTTCTACAGGCTTTTATAGTGACATGATAGGTGGCTGTAACACATTACTTATCTCTTGGTATGCTTCTTTGACTTTATTTAGCTCTTGTAAAACAGCTTAGTAAATCAGACAAAAGAGATTTTGCCAGGACTGTTCGAGTTCGCTGTTCTTAAGCCAGTTGGAATGGAGCCAGGGGACTGATACAGATACACATGATGGAAAGATTTACGTGGCTCTGTGCCTCTCACAGTAAAGGCTTTCAGATACTTTGATCCGCATATACACATGAAATGCAGAGAATGATGATAACAAGAGAAAGTATTACAGTAAAAACTACTTGTTGAGTTTATTTCCTTTAAAACATTAGCTTATGTAATGGACCGCTTGCCTTATGTAGCATGCATGCATGTATGTATCTTTCAGTGTGTATATATAAGAGGATAAAAATGTTTTTATTTTATTTTTCAAACACATAACATACATGACATTATTTGTTCCACAGAATTGAATAATCTGCATAATTATATATATATATATATATATATATATATATATATATATATATATATATATATATATATATATATATATATATATATAAAGTGTGCTAAAGTAAATGAAGAAGAAATGTGTATCTTGAATGCAGTGTCACTGCCAAATGTAATAATTACTTATGTACATGCAGTTTGTTTTTATTTACTTTTTATAATTGTATTATTATTATTATTTATTGTTGGTGTAATTTCACCCTGTAAAAACATATACTCATCACCTGTGAGGTTTCCCTCCACCCACATAATTTTGTCAACAGGAAGTGATGTGGTTGGGTGAAATTTAGTAAATGTCTCTTCACATACAGGTAAGATGATGTCATAAAGTAAAGATGCAAGAAAAGAGTCAGGGTAAATAATGATATTCTTTAAACTCCAGGCACAAGACGTACCATATTCATTGTGATCTATATGCGTGTATGAAACAGATCAGATCTCTTTAAAACCAAATACGAGTCTATTTCCAGCCTTAGACATCCCTGTGTTTTGAGTCACATACCGGCCTGCTTTGATTTACAGGGTAAAGATAGAGATAATGTATCAGCTAATTAGTTTGCAGTGAGTAATGTTACAGTTTAGCGTCTGTGTGTGAGTTACTCTTTGTTTGTGGTCACATATTTTACTGCAGCTGCCTGTTCATAAATCAAATTCAGTAACATGATCGGCTTTTACTCGTTGATGTACATATCCTGACCGGGTCAGTGACTGACTCTCTTTCTTTTTCTCTCTGTTTATGCGTTGGGCACAAATTTATGTTCTCACCATGTCATATTCACGTTCACACATCCGGAAATCTCCAGGGGTTTTGAGAGCCCACCCACATTATGTGTGCTAGTACACTTTATTCTTCAGCATGCAACATACAGTACATTAATGATAGCTCGAATTGTGTGGCTTGTAAAAGAGAGATGTGCTATCACTTATCTTTTGACATGATCAGAGTTATAATAACCAGCAAACTGGTAGATGATAAGAAGGGGGGAAAATCACATAAACCTACATTGATGAATATCAAGGAAACAAAAATATCAGTGTTGGGTGCAATGCATTATTAAGTAATTAATTACAATAATTTAAAAAAGTTTTCACTTACAGTAAAGTAAGGGATAACTCGAAATTTTTCTGTAATTTAATTACAGTTACTTCTGATGTATATTTGCACTGAATACTGTATAGACTATGGAACAATTCTATATAAAACAATAGTGGATTTAACATTAAAAATGAACATTCAGTGTATGTTTTTAATGTAACCTTCTGCCTTTTAAGTCAATTCAAGAAATTTATGCAATTTAATATTATTTCTTTGAAATAATTAAAAGAGCAGTTTCATGTATCCTTGTTCAACTCCAGGTCGATATGGGATTTGGAAAGTAATTAATAATATGTAATGCAATACATGTTAAACAGTAATGAAATTACACTGAGTATTTTACACTTTTAAAGTTACGTACCCTATAATAGGGACTTTGGGGAGGGCTTAGTCTAAAAACATCATAGCAACACTCCAAAAAATGTTCTTATTTATTTTGAGGACAGTCATAACCAATATTACTGTAGTGCTTTCAAATGTGATTGGAAAACACGAGACAATATTCTTAAAAGCAACCATTTCAAACACTTTAGCAGCCCCGTAGCAAAAACTCTTTGAACACCCATTACACCCTAGCATTGTGGTGGCAAGGTTGCATGCAAAAACCAATCCAATTTTCCTCAGAAACTTTTATAATAAGCAATAATGATTCATTTTTGGCTGTTTTTCAGTGCTGAATACTATGTTGTATGTTTCATCAGACTATGCATATATATGTGTGTGTATAAGAGAGTGTAAATGATAAACATCTGTGTCGTCCCGCTGTTTGTTCAGTGTGTCTTACAGTCTCTGCAGGGTCAAGTGTGGTAGAACTTTGGCCAGCCGTGACCCTCCACAAGAGTTCATGTTTCATGACTTGTGTACAACTGGCCTCCCTTTTTACAAGGATTCCACTTCCCGTCTTACTCTAAGACCACAAATTTACATCTGTGTAGTATTTGATATGACTTGACAATCTTTAAATTGGTGTTTTAAGAGTAAAGACTTTAAAGGACCTTTTCCTTCAAGAGTACTGCAATTTTCCTTTATTAAGACTTGGGAAAAGCAAAAGTATCAGAAATCTCCTTTTCTGATCAGTTTGTGCTAGGCATGAGTCAACTGAGCTTGTAAAGAGATCCCATGGTTGTGCTGACCCGTACACGGAAAAATGTGAGAGAGGCGGTAAATTTGAGCGCTACTGTAAATATACTGTGCTCGGTGACAGTACAGATCACATATAATATCAGAGAAGTCTGGAAATGTCACATAAATAAAATGCTGTATATTTTGTCGATTTGTTATAGATTTTATCTCCAAATGTGTCAGTTAGATTCCAGTGTTTACTGTGCATTTGCTCACAGGTTTTGTCCACTGAGGCTAGCGGTAAGTTGTTCCATGTGTCCCTCTGACAGTAATCTAAAAGTCTTCTGTCATACCACAGACACTCTGCAAAATTCTCCAGATTTCTGTGCATTTGTCTCTGTCTATTTAGAGGTCCTTTTTGTTAAAAGTACTCCTTGTGCTCATCCAAATTTTGCATAAGTTAAGTTAACTTAAAAGCAGCTCAGAACATTCAATATATGTAAAAGTCACTATATATATTTTGAACAAACAATGAATGCATCCTTATTGCTTTGTAAATGACAATGAGATAGTAAGATTAAATGTAGAGCAACTGGAGACTTTTGTTGCCTCCTGCTTCTAAATTTTGTCCTGAAAAAAAATACACTTGCGTATCTTGTCAGTTCTCAGTGTGGTTTCAAACTGCTCAGAATTGACAAGATACTATAACTGTGCAATCAAAAGTCATAGATCTCAGTATGAACTAAAACATTTCTTATTAAATCCCGAAAGACCAGATTTTCTGAACTATGTTATCAACTTACTGTATCTTACAATAAATTCTATGTGAAATTAGATACTACATAATGCAGAATGTCAGTTGATTGAGCAAATATGTAAAGTTCATAGTATAAATCTGTCATATCCAAGTGATTGTTAATGAACAAAGTACATTTAATTGCACTTTCGATACTTCTGCACTTTCCATTATAGAATGAGACTGTACTGTCGCTGTGAGACATCCTTAGACAAAGAGGAGAGAATGAAAGAGAAAAAGAGAGAATTGTAATTCCAGGGTTGGCAGGAGCAGCTGCATCCCGAAGGTGCCGTGAAATTATCTGGTTACCTCACCGTGGCTTGCACACAAAGGGACTTATGTCATAGTAAAGTACTAAACGCAAGGCGTTTAACGTCTTTACAGCTTGTTGGAGAGGCAAGGCCATTATCAGTTTTTTTGGGTGGTGTCGCCACACACAATTCACACAGGTCATCCATCACTGTGAGCTTCCTCTCAGGGGTCATGTGCTGAACCAGGCGTATATGAAAGATGTTTAGTATGTGGACCACTCATGAAATGGTTTTGGGAGGTCGCAAAGAGATCGTTAGACATCTGTGTAATGTGTTGTGTTGCTGCCATTGTATGATGTTGTTTACTGAAAGTTAGACTTTTCACTCAGAAACATGTCACATATTGGAAGTACAATGGCTTGAGAATGCCATTTAATGTTGACTATATCAGATGGTGTTTATTGTGCAGGTCTATCATTTTATTCTTTTTAAAAGTGATTTTTAAAATATTACTTTTAATCCTAATTATGACTCCTCCCAGATAATCATAACTCCACAAGGCATGTGTTATGTGTCAAGCGCCACAGACATGTTTAGCCTAAACTTTCCCAGAGTGCTCTGAAACGGTTTTCTGTTCTTATGTCTGACACGCCCTACTTCACATGTGGGCTCCAGATTCAACAGTGCAGGGCTGGTTTGGCCCGGCACGTGTGTGTACTCAAGGGTGAATGCCTCAAAACACCTTTCCTCGCATCTCATTTCTCCATGTATAGCTGGGAAATGCTGAAAGAAGATCCTCAACGAGAAGTACCCCGTATTAAATGCTCTGAGCATTCCTTCACGCTGACCGAGGTCAACAGATGGAGCCAGGGCTTTTGATGAACACACTTTGTGTATAAACTTAGACTTCAGGACACTTTCTTTCCAAGTACTTGAGAATCTTCATCTGCCAGTAATCTTAAGCAATAATTTCTCAATTTTCTCTCTCTCTCTCATTCCTACTTCTGCCAAATGAAGCAAGATCATCTTCTGAATTAAGACTTGTGGTTGTCACCAGATACCTCACGTCACTGTTTTCCATGTCTGCCTGTCTTGCTTGGTTTCGAGTAGTGCCTTGAACGAGCAGGCTGGCTGTGGTTGTGTTTGTAGTCATGTTCTTAGCACCTCTGAAGGGCAGCTGTGGGGCAGTTCCTTCAGTTTGACTTCAGCCTCTGCAAGAGAGATGGAAATATACAGGCTCTGCTCCAAACCCTAGTGAGCTGCCTATGTAGACAGCATCGTTGGACATCATTGGCACATTCTCAACATGAATGCTACTCCCAAAAACTAGGATTAGAACACAGCCATATATGTCTCAGTGACATTAATGAAGATGCTTCATTGATGCATAAAGATTTAATGAAAGTGAAAAGAGAGGTATAGTGAAATTTTGTCAGTCACTTTAATTTGGGTGACCAGACAACTAAACTCTCAAACTCTCCCCATCACACTGGGCCAAGTGTTTACATCGTATTACCCAAGATCCTCATTCTGCAGAAAAGTCGGATGTCTCTTACAGCATCAGTGAACTTCGGGGTTTTCGACTCTTAAGAACACCCCTCTGATCTCTTATACAGCCCTCAGAGAATCTCGCCTTTTCAGATTTTCTTTCTGCCCTGCTATCAAAAAGAGAAATAAAAATAAAGAATAACCACAACCAAACTACAGAGAGAGGAGATCTATAGATGCTACTGCCTTTCATCGTGGGCCCATGCAAGCAGATGTCATGCATGTGAAGAAAGCAGAGGTTGTTGTTTTCTGTCTTGCTGCGAGTTCGTTTCAGGGTTTTTCAGAGAAAGCAGTGGGAGCCTGACTAGACTGAGTGATGCCGTTGGGATTCTCGCAGTGGAGCGCCTGTTGGTGTAGACTGTAGACGGTACACAGCTGATCTAGGAAGAGTTAAAGGCTTTGGATGAAATGAGCATCTGAATGTTTTGTGCAGGTGGTGAGGATTAATTAAAGGAAGATATGGTGCATGTTTTCTGTATATTGCTGAAGATTTTAGGTTCTAAATAAGTTTTAAATTCTAAAGATTATTATATAGAAAGTATTATGAATGCTATAGATTCTATACAGTATGTTAAAGATTCAGAAGATTGAATTTTTAATTGATTTAGGATTAAAGTTAGGATTAAGATTATAAACTAAAGATTCTAAAGATTATGAATGTTAAAGATTTGAAATATTAAAGATTCAAAAGATTATAAGCCTAAAGATCCTAACAACTCTTTAGAGTTTTGAAGTGTTAAGGTTAAAAAAGATTCTAATGCCAAGTATTCTAAATGTAAAGATTCTAATGCTGAAGATTCTAAAGATTATGAATGCTAGAGAAAAGATTCAAAAGATTATATTGCTAAATATTTAAAGTGTTAAGGTTAAAAATGAAATGATGCCAAATATTCTAAATGTAAAGATTCTAATGCTGAAGATTCTAAAAATTGTGAAGGCTGTAGATTTTAAATTCTAAAAATTGAAAAGGTTCTAAATATTAAGATTTTAAAAGGATGAAATGCTAAAGATTTGAAAGATTATGGATGATTTAGATTGTAAATGCTAAAGATTTGAATGATTCTAATGCTAAAGATTCTGGAACTGGGACATAGCATCAAAACTAATGGACCTTTATTTAGGAGATGAGAGCAGGTGGGTCTTCATCAGCTGATGAGCCTGTTTTCTGCCTGACTGAGTGTCTAGTGTCCTGTGGGAAGAGGAGAAATGAAGCTGGACTGTTTGTGACAGTTTGTCTCTCTTACCCCCCATTTTTGTGTAGAGTTTGCCAACAGTTTTCTCAGTTTTTAAATTCGGGTGAGGTGCATTTGTTTGTGTATAAGTTTTGTTTGTATTTTATCTTTCTTTTTTTTATTTAATGTTTTGCAAGGAGTGTGCGTCCATCAACTCTTTACAGTGCTGGACTTTGACTATCAGTTTATACTGTTTATCAAGCTGAGACTACTGTGAAATTAATACTATGAAATAAGGGAATTTTAAATTAACAATCTCAACGGGTTGACTTTTTTCACATGGGTCAAATGATTCACTTCACCAGACCCACCTGTCTCACCACCCAGTCAACCCATTCCCTTGACCCCCAAACAAATACCTGCTTTCACATTTTGCATGCTGTCTTTCCTCTCACCGTCAAATGAGAGAACAGGAGATGGAGAACAAGAGCTACAAAAGAGGAAGAAACAGGAGGATAGGGAGTGAAGGGGGATGTGAGAGTGGAAAATAGGGAGGCTTTGTATAAAAGTTGACAGAACATCCTTCGTCTTCCATGATAAAAATCAACCAAATCAAGCTCTTGTTACAGGAAGTAGATCCCAACTGAAGAGTAGAGTTACTGAACAAAAAAATCTGATACGTGAGAATGGGGAAACTGTAGAGTTATTTCAAAGAGGGCAATACTTGTGGATTCTTGTGTTGAATAACTCACCTATTAGGCTCGAAACAAGGTATGCAACAAGGTAATTTTGTGTTTTAGCTGTGTTTTTTTTTTGAATAACTCACCTATTAGGCTCGAAACAAGGTATGCAACAAGGTAGTTTTAATGTTTCAATTTAGCTTTTTATTTTTAGTATATTTTAAATATAGTTCAGCATTAATTCAGTTTTTATTTAGTAATTTTAAACTTCCCGTGCATTTCTAATTTTATGTTCATCTAATTTATTTTATTAGTTTTAATATTGCTTTATGGTTAACATTTTATGTGCTTTTTTAGTTATTTTTTAATATTTATGTTAAATTGTATGTCAAACCACAATTCCTGAAAGAAAGTGTTGCATTATTAGTGTTACTGCAAGGGCCACTACAGCAGATGGGCATAAACTCTTTTTCTATGACCAGTTCTCTGATTTAGGTCAACTACTGGCATGGTTGGGCAACAGTTTGAAGCTTAATATTGATAAAACATGCATTTAACCACACAGACATGTGAAGGTCACTAGCTCTGTGTTAGCTTGCCTGTAAAAGTAAAAGCTCTCTCATAATTTCATCCTGCCAAAAATCAAACTTAATTTTTTCTATGTTTATTGAGCATTTGATTGATCTATTTTATTCACCCCTGCAGTCAGCATCTTTGTACAGTCCATCTGTAAAAAGCCGTGGTTCTGATGGCTGAAACATTATATTTCCTTTCATCTGTAGGTCCCCAAGTCACAGTGATGAAAGTGGAAGATCTATACATCTGAAGAGAGACAGGCAGATGGACAGAAACAGGAAGAACAGAAAGGGGGAATAGAGAATGAGTGAAAGGCTGATGATGGATCAGTGCCATTCTTTGTCAACGGTTTTGGTCTCAAACAAGCCCTGTTCCCTTTCAGCTACATAGGGAGTTAGTGTAGGAGGCATGAAAGGCCAAGAGAGATCAGGAGACAGGAAATAAGTGAGGGAAAGGGGCACAACCCTTTCGAAAACCTCCACCCTTCTACCTCTGACATTCTCCAAGCAGATTTGGTTTAAAGATCACTAAACCTGTAGAAAAAATGCCCAGCTTTAGCCGCTGACAAAGCAACAATCATTTGTGCTGATGTCGAGTGATGTGGTTTAGCGCAGAGCGCTGGCATCTGTCATTGAGAAGTTTTCCTGATGCTCAACACTGAAAATTCCCAGTGTACTGCACTATTGACTGATTTCCCACATTCACAGCATCGACAGAACCAAGATTGCTGTGGGATATACAGGCTGCAGGAATTAGAAATATACATGCATAATCAAGCAAATCAACCTTCAGGTATAAATAAACCTCCTCTGGTTGTAGTCACTGTACAGGAGAATTTAGCTGAAGTACGTTAACCAAACATTGCTATGAACTACTCTTCATCTATACCATCTGGAGCTTCTGAATTGCTCTGTGTTTCAACTTTGACTAGATTTACAAATGCTAAATTCTCATTGATATTGTCCACAAAGCAAAACAAACCGGCACACATTTGTTTAACTCATAAAGGGGGATTTGCTGAAACAGTAAGCCGAGTAATTAGAAGTCTATTGAATTGCATTTGTGGTTGAAAACATTTGGCCAGAGTCAGCTTTATCTGAAGTCATTTGTTGTTGTAGTATCAATAACGGTATTTAATTACAGTCAAAATTAGTGTAGTTAGATTTTTTGTGTGTGTGAAACTGGGCAGTTTAAACATATATGTAATGGGTTAAAGCACAGAAAGATGACTTATAACTGGAGGCATGTAACCTGATTCAGTCTTCTGAGAAACATTTGCCATGCATGTGTGGTTTTTATAGCAGAAGGGCACAGTATAAGTCTCAGCTAGCTATAAAGCTAAAGTTTGTGTTGGCCGACAGTTGGGTATATGCATTTCCTCAGTTGTCTCACAAAGCTCACATATGATACACACCACTGCATGCTAACAATGACTTTTATACACTGCATGCCTAATAAACAATTATTTGTTGTTAGTCTTGTCAGTTCAATTTGATAGTGTGATACGTTATATTTGTGTGACTGTACAACAGTAAATGCACTTGGATATTGTTGGTAAAATGGTCTTTATTTAATTTTTAAATTACTCATATATATTCTGTTCTGTTCTACATGTGTGTTTGATTGATGTTTGATTTTTAGAGTGTGGGCAGCGTCAAATTAGATTTGTCATTTGCATGATAGAGTATCACATTTGCAATCTCTTGTGTTTCACCATTTATATCTTTGCAGCACTCTATCCCCAATGAAATCAATGGATTCGCAGTATTCTCTGACGCAGCATAAACTCTAGGTGTAGGTGCCCTAATAATCCATCTGAGCCTAGACACAGCTACAGTATATAGCATCATTAATATGTTTACTAAGCAGCACCTTAATGCTCTCCCACCTCCTAATTAAAACAAAATGTTCCCACCCTTACCTGAGTCATTAATTATGACCAGCATTCGTACATTAACACAGCCTGTACAACCATGGCAGCCAGGGCGGTGACAAGAGGGTACACTTCTTATTGTGTGTGTGTGTCATTCAAAGTCTCTGTGTGTGTGTGTGTGTGTGTGTGTTGGAGAGCCCATAATTTATGATGTATGTTGTGGTATGGCGCCCCATCTTTCTTCAGAGCTGGCCTCCTCTCAAGCTTGGCTGTTTTATATGCTGGGGAGGGGGCCACGGGGCCAGGCGCTCTTCACCGTGGGAAAGAAGAGTAGTCGTCAGGCAGCAGTGGGGTTTTTAATGGTGCATTGTTGGGGAGAGCATGAGGTGGCAAGCACTGGGGCCCAGGAGGCCCCTCTCATTTGTAACCTGAGTTGATTTGGTTATTAAAGTAGGCTCCGTTCAAACCTGGCTTGGTTATAGTATCTCTAAACCTTGTTAGGGCCCTATGATTTCCCCGATAGGCAGACAGAATCACAGAATCCAGTCATAAAAACAGAATTTAATGTAGGATGACACGGAATTTGGCAATATACAGTCAATTTTGGATGTACAATTAACAAATGAATTTTGAAACTATACAGTTAATCAAATTGTGAATTGGACTAGTGTCTGGTAAATATTAAATTGTAAAAAGTCTGCTTTGATATTCAGATATGAAGTCTGTATGTTCTGTGTATCACTGTGTTAATGAACAGAACAGTTTCTGATGATTTAGATTTGAATTAAACCATTAAAACAGAATCCAGGAAAACCAAAAATTGGGGAAAGCTAAAATGGATTTTATAGGGCCCTAAAAATTGTTTTTTTGTTAAACTTTTAATATATATTTTTACATTTTTTTCCCCAACCATTTCAAACAGGATCCATAAAAAAAAAAAAGAATTTAGGAAAAACTAAAACTAACTATAAAACTGATTTCATACCTTGTTCTTAAGTATTAAACAAGTAAGAATACCTATAGTTTGGTGACCTGGTGTGACCCTGGTGGCAGGGCAGTCCCAGACATCAGATATGATTTACTGAGTGGGGAAAGCCCAGGATTATGATGGTTTAAGCAGATAATGACTAGTTTGGGACTACTTCAGTCCCTCGATGCTTTTTAAGGATAATAAGTTTTTGCATACTTTCTCTTGCAAAACAAGTACTGTGGCAGCACCATAGTTCAGTTCACAGTTATATGCTACTCCAGGCATACCATAACCATAACACATCTCCAGAAAACTATGCTTTTGCCATGCCTGCTGCAATAAATGAACTAGCCTGAGGTACAGTAGCCACTAAGCTACAGCTGCTGTAGATGGTTAGCAGCCAGCTTTGGTGAGATTGGTTAAACAGCTCAAACCAGCCAAGAATAGGAAACCACCCTAGGTTTGTTTAGATTTTTTTTCTTTTTTGCAAATGCAGCATTAGCATTGATGAAAAAAGCCTCAAATGTAAGCCATTGTACCATAGCTGGGCCTGGACAGTCTCTAAGAGAACAGAATTAAAGTCATGCATTATTTAATGTGAACTGGGTTTAAGCTCACACAAAAATGCACAGTTAGAACGATTGCTTGAACTTGATAAATGTTGCCCCACATTGTCTCACAAGTTCAGCTGTCCGGGGAGAAACGAAGCCTTAATTAAGCAGATGATCTAAAACAAGTGCCCATCTCTCCATTCCATTAGAAAGCTCTTCTACTCGAGTTAACCAAATATTATGTTAGCAATCATGTGGGTTCTGTGATTTTTCAGTGTTAGGGAGAAAAGGATTATGTATCCTCTGACTGAAACATTTAGGTGAATGCTACTGAAATTCTCTGTATTTTCTCCGGTCCTAAGAGGCTAATTTGAAACCACAGTTCTTCTATATTATGGTTTGGTTTGGCCGGTATAGAAAGCTTCAGGCTGCACATGATGGGAAAAATGAATTGTTCCCATATTTCACTGGTTCTTCCTCAGATACTTTAGCATGTCATTCTGGGCTAGTATGAAATGTTTCTTTGTAAAATATTTTCCTTTAGCATGATGGTTTCACTCTGTGAGATTAGAAGTCACTGTTACGCTAAAGTTTTCAAAGCATTTGGATATGGATCTATTGGATTCTATCAAATTCCCTCATCAACAATGGATACATATTTTCCAGACTCTTTACTCACCTTTTTATTGTTGTCAATGTTTTTTTTTTTCTTTTTCTTAGTTGTCATTATTTTCCAATCTGTGGCTGTATTTTAATTTGCCTAAGTAAAGTAGGTTTGCTGTTTCCTAGGGTGACCAAACATGCCATTTTCCCAGGACACGTCCTGGCCAGGATTTCTATATTGCCTAAAATATCCAGGTTTTGGCTTTGGCTTCCTGTTTTAATACTTAATGAAGGCAATGATCATTTGACCAATAACATGCAGACATTGTACGTAATCGACCAATTGTGGTGCGTGAGAAGGTGGGATCTACAGATAACGGTCAAAGCGATGCAAATACGTGTTCATATTAGTGTTTGACTTGAAGCAGCACTGAGCATACGATCGGTGTATGACATCAAAGTACCGTGAGAGCGATACAAAGCACAAGAAGCCGTCTGCTCTCCAGAGCTCTCACGGTACTTTGTCATACAACAATTGGTCTGTGCACGCAAACAAAGCCAAAACGTGGATATTTTAGGCAATATAGAAATCCTGGCCAGGATGTGTCCTGGGAAAATGGCACGTTTGGTCACCCTACTGTTTCCATGTTGACTTTTGAGAATTGCTCGTGCACAGAAACACACACACACACACACATACACACACACTTGTAGCAGAGTTGCGGACAGATGCAGGAACAGTTGCAGTCTCAGGATCATCAGCCGTAAGTGTACAGCTGTGTTTGATGTGTGGGCTCGAAAAGAAACACACACATACACACCTGCTTACATGCCAATGACAGCGTATCCTTTCTGCGCTGCTCTGTATCTAATGCATGTTTATGAAGTGATTTAAAAGGAGACCAAACTTCACAGTAGGGCAGCAGGTGGTTTTGTACAGTATGTTCAGGCCAGAGTACATATTTCTCATCCTTCCACCAAGCATAACCACAAAATACATTAAGACGGATTGTTTTCACTGTGATATTGGAAAGAGACTAGCAGCATTAGGCTTTCTGTGCGATGAGAAGCACCTATTAGAAGCATTATAGCAGTTATTAGATTCTGATCATTAAATCAACAGCCGGCTGGGTCGAAACAACATTGGATCCTGTTGACTTTTATTTTGTGGACAAACAGAGTCAAACATTTGTGATAATTAAGATTTGTTTGCATTTTGTTGCATTTATTTGATGAAATATACGGTAAAAACAGTAATATTGTAAAATATTATTACAATTTAAAATAATCAGCAAAAATGTCTTTTGAAGGATCATGTGACACTGAAGACTGGAGTAATGATGCTGAAAATTCAGCTTTGAACCACAGGAATAAATTACATTTTAAAATATATTAAAATAGAAAACAGTTATTTTAAATTGTAATAATTTTTCACAATATTTCTGTTTTTACGGTGTTTATGAATGCAGCCTTTTTTTTTAAAAAAAGTAGTAATTATTACAAACTTTTGTCTGGTGGAAGCATTACAGCATTATTAATTTCTGATGATAAAATCAGCAGCACCTGGATAACTGTCCTGATTTATAAGAACTAAATGTAAATTAACTAGCTGATGTGATTAAACTTCATGAAATAATCATATAAGTATTGGTTTTAGTCCATATTATCTGTTAATTTTTAATACCTTTTGCCAGTAATAGCCATTGATTTTTTTAAAATAGATTATCTTATGCTCACCAAGGCCTTCCAAGTAAAAACAGTAATATTGTGTAATTACAATTTAAAATAACTGTTTTCTATTTGAATATATTTTAAAATGTAATTTAGTACCGTCATGGCAAAGTTGGATCCTTAGCAGCCATTACTACTACTACTCTATCAACAACTACTTCTTTGTGATCATCTTTTTCTTCTTCACGATCTTCTTTGTCATTGTTGTTGTCATCTTCAATTTCTTCATCATCATCTTTTTTGATATGACATGGTCTTATATTACCTCTGTAATTTAGCATTTATGTTTCCACCACTTATTCATCAAGTATATTTAATTGGCCACAGTCAGTCCAGTCCTAGTGTTTGATCTGTCTTTGATATTCACTCATATATTATCACAGGTCGATGAGTTTTTGTATAGTGAATGATAATGAATTTTTCCATCATTATTACACAGCTTCAGCAGTGTTTCGTATCAGTGCTGGATGTCATTCAGAGAGCTTATTGAAATTTCTCACTAATTAAGTGCAGCGGAGGGTTCGAACCGCTCTGAAAGTGCTTGTATGCTCCATTAGCTCGACCTGATAGGCAGCATGATTCATTGATCATAGTTGTATTTGTATAATGTATTCACTTTGTTCTAGTCAATAACAGAGGCTGTGGGACGGCGTGGGTGAATTCAGTACAGAAGAGATATTGATCACAGACAACACAGGAGTTAATGAACTTGGCCTAATGACACAAGGGAGATCTGGCAAAGCTAGAGCAAAAGAGACACATGGGTGATTGCGCATTCCTGTGACCTTGTGTTACTGGGCTAATGGGCCAAAGGTGGGTCAATATATCCATTTGGAGTAACAGAGCTGGCCGAATGGGGCAAGAGAGGATTAGAAATGGATTTTGTTCATATGTATCTGGCAGAGTAAAATTATGTGGTTTGGTCAGACCCCTTAAATCCAGTCAGGACCTTGACTAGCCTGTACAAAGCTAGACCTGAACGCCTTTGGGATGAATAAGAATGGTGTGACCTCGCTAATGCTTTTGTGTCTGAATGGAAGCAAATCCTTCCATCCATGCTTCAACATCTGGAAAGCCTTTACAGAAGTGCTGTTTGTGATCACTAACTATCTTTTTTTGCCACTGCTTTTGAGATTAATTAACAATAAACATATGTGACCCTGGAGCACAAAAGCAGTCATAACTAGCACAGGTACTGTATATTTGTAGCAATAGCCAAAAACACATTGTATGGGTCGAAATTAAACATTTTTCTTTTATGCCAAAAATCATTAGGATATTAAATTTATAAAATTTCGTATCATAAATATATCAAAACTTAATTTTTTATTAGTAATATGCGTTGCTAAGAACTTTATTTGAAAAAAATTTAAAGGCGATTTTCTCAATATTTGGATTTTTTTTGCACCCTCAGATTCCAATTTTTTAAATAGTTGTATCTCGGCCAAATATTGTCCAATCCTAGCTTTGATCGCAGGAATAAATTGCATTTTGAAATATATTAAAAGGGTATTTTAAATGAATATCTAAAAATATTAATTTTTATTTATTTTTTTAACTAGGGCATCACAGGCACAAATTATCTATCTATTACAAACTGTTTGTAATGTTTGTGTATTTTTGTGCTTATTAGAGTACTGAGTCATTAGCTTAGCAACAGGCTAATGCCAGGATCAGCAATGAGTGTCAACGGAGTATCGTGTGCACTTGAGGGCCGTTTTTTTTTTTGTATCCTTATTTCTGTTTATATATTTTTTTATATGTTTTTCATTCAGTCACATACAATGTATAACTTCAGTTTGGATGCTGCTTAAAGTTTGTTGATCATGCAGACCGTAGATAGCGTGGCAGCTCACTAGGTTTGCGAGCAGAGCCATAGAGAAGTGAGAGATTTCAAACACCTTTATTATCTCACTGATGTCCTTGTTAGCAGAGCTTTGCCCTGTCACATAATGGTGTTGATGGGACAGTGGAGGAATATGAAGGTTGTATGCAATCCATGGGTTGTCATTAATGCGGAGAGACTTGTGCATCAGCAGGCACTGTGGACATGAGGTGACTGACCCTTTTCAGCCGAAGCGTCATGTTTCTGGGCACACATGCCAGCATTTATTTAGCATCACGCAAAAAGTTGTAGTGCAACTCTATCCAGTTACAGACAGAGTGCCGCTTATCCCACACACACACAGACACGGACACTCACACGCTCCAGTTGGTCCAGCCTAGTGACATGAGCACAGTTATATCCCATTGACCTCTTAGTTTATTTCTGTCATTTTCTCTTCTCCTTTTGCATTCTGGGTGTCTTCTGATTCCTCTATTACAGTGTCAAAACACTGCAGCTTGTGATTCTGTGGCGATGACGGGCTGGGGTCAGATGTGTGAACCAGAAAGGAGATCCTATTCCACATTCCTAGTGCGGCATTCTGGGAATGCCTTGAATATAAGCAAGCCTCAATGTCCCCGTGGGCATCCCACCACTGCAGGAACCTTATTCCAGAGACCCATTCAGAATCACTAATCGTCCTACACACACACACACACACACACACGTTTACCTACTGTAAGTGTCTAAATGAGTATGTACCAATCCAATCTCACTGGCAAACATAGCTATAAGCACGGTGGTGCTATCGTATGAATACGTACAAGAAGTACAATTTTTTGAAAAAAGTAAGCTTTAAAATCCCCAAACATTACCGTCAATAGGGCAAATTCATATGAATTGCCAATTCAATTCCAAAATGCAAAATAGTTAAGAATTGCCGTGAGATTGTGCTGTTTTGTATAGTATTCTTTTGTTTTTTTTTTTATAATAATTATTTATAAATCAGTAATTTTTTTTTTTTTTTGATGTTATGTTACAATATTGTGCTACTCATTATTTAAACAAATCTAAACTAAATTGCAATGTATTGTTAGTTTTTATGTAAAGCACTTTAGCATTTAATTTTCAGCTGAGAAACATTATATTTGGAAAGGCTATTAAAACAACAACAAACATTGTAATAATAACAATAATAATTGATTGATTGATTGATTGCTAGGCCTTAAATCTTTTTTAGATTTTAGATAATGATAAACAATATTCAAATAACTGTAGCTTTAGTTTTAACACTCTAATACTCTGATTCAGTCCATTCTGGTACTGTATGTAACAACCTCTTCTTAAAATCCAGTCAATTCCCAATGCAAAAAATCCAGTCTTGGCCCTACATTTTTGCTTGTGGAATATATCTTTTTAACCTGTAAATGCCATCTTATGAAAGTAAAATGGGTTGTAAATGGCAAATCACATTCGCTTAGAAAAGTAGAAATAGAAAAGTATGCTGCTTGTTTGAAATAAAGTTGTTATTTTAATACATTAGAGTATTACTACATTAAGAATTGTTTTGATGCAGTTTTATGATTAAAAATAAACCTACAGCTGTATTCATGAATACTTTTTACCTTTGAAAAAACAGATTATGCTAACTTCTGGGGCAAATTTTGTCCACAAAATATAGCTACACATACCCACACGCAAGTTGCATCTAAACAGACTGATTTCATTATGAAGATGAGACCCGATAGTACGCTGTTTTCTTTCTTTCCTCACTGCATGGTCATAGAGATGAAAAGGCTGCCGGGGTGACCTCTGATCTTTCTGAATCTCTGTTATATCCTGATCTCAGAGCCAGATGGCATTACAGCTCTGGATGATTCAAATCAGAATCTGATCTAAGTATCCCAAAGCTGATCACTGATCTTTTTCTGGCACATTGCGTTGTTTCTTTATAACGTAATTTAAACTGGAAATGAAACTCAGGACTTCGCCGGCTTCATTCATCATGACACTGCACTTCAGCAGGTTAGAAGCTGAGTAGGGGGTGAGAACACGGCTACATTTACCAGCATGACAGTTCAAATTGGTATGGAAGGGATTTTACTATTGCGAGAGCATTACCTCGTAAAACTGCCAGATATTTCCATTGATGTTTCCATCCTGTGGAGCAGTTTGAGATAAGAATCGTTTCTTGAAGAAAGATTGTTCGGCCGCTGATAAAAGATTATCCGTATGCTGTTTAAAGGATAAATTAACCATAGACAAATGCTTAATGGAGTTGTTTTCTGGACAGCTTCAGTAATATTGGGAAACTGGCCACATATTCCTTCCCTCCCTCTAGGAACAACAGCTATCCGGACATGGGCTTCACTCTGGATTCAATCACAGCTAGTTTTATCAGGTCAGGGTTATCTTCTCTGCCTGCCATTGGACAAAAGAGCAATGGTGGGACCCTGAGTGCTTTCCCCTAAATAGACCAGCGTCTTATAAGCGTTGTTGCTTCAAGCAGAGGGCCAAGTGATTAGATAGGGTGAGGTTTGACAGTGGTCTATGGTGTGATATGATTTCTTTGTGTTGCTTTAATGGGACAGGCTCATACATGCAGCGAATCTAAACACAGATGACCTCATATGTGCAGTAATGATGGGCTGAGAGTGGAGGGCAATCCTGTTTATGTTCAAAAACGGGCCATTTAAGCCTTTGTATTAGTCAGGCATGTGTGGCATCTCTAGGACTTGTCTTGGTGTGTGAGGTGCCGCACATATCATGTGCTACTTTACTGAAATCTTTGTATGCTTTTAATAAATACAGTTTATTTCACTTTATCTTTGTATCCTTTTAATAGATACAGTTTTAGTCATAATTTTGAGCAACTGAACACTGAAACAATTTTTTAAAATACACTACCAGTCAACAAATTGTAATTGTGTTTTTGCATTTATTTGATCAAATATACAGTAAAACCAGTAATATTGTGAAATATTTTTACAGTTTAAAATAATCAACCGATTAGAATGATATCTGAAGGATCGTGTGACACTGAAGACTGGAGTAATGGCTGATGAAAATTCAGCTTTGCCATCAGAGGAATAAATTGCATGTAAAATATAATAAAATAGAAAAACGTTATTTTTAATTTTAATAATTTTTCACAATATTACTGTTTTTACATTGCTTTGATCAAATGAATGCAGCTTAGGTGAGTATACGAGACTTCTTTAAAAATAAATAAATAAAGAAGTCGTTCCTATTCCAAACTTTTATCCGGTAGTTTATCATCTTGTGGATTCCACAGAATTAAAATCAGTCATACAATGTCAATGAATGACATAAGTGTGAATAAATGATGACAGAATGGTCTTACGTGACGTAATTATCCCTGTAAGTGTTTCAATACATTTCCAGCACTGTATCTGTTCCAAAAATGACTGCTTGTGTTAAGTGTAAAGTCAAGTAAGTGTGTCTGCTTTCATTCAGATAAAGGTCCAGACTGTTAAACACAAAACTTGCTGAAATCTGTAGGAGAATCCTGTTTGTCTCTCTCCAATCTCCCACACCACTGATAAGGTGAAGGTCTTTAGCTAGATGAATGTTAATTTACTAGTCCTGTAATCTACTAGTCTTGTACTAAATCCACACTAGTCAGGGTCCGACACACTACAGACCCTCTGGAGCTAATCCACATGGACCAATGACCATAATTTACATCAATTAGCTCAGCAATGTCAAATACAGACATGCAACAGGCAGACAATGAAATTCTGAGCTAAAAATGCTTATTTGGCACTGAAAATAATTAATTCATGCATTCATTCATTTATCAAAAATGTTGAAATTTGTGTTGTGGCATGTTTCCAAGTCATTGCTGTGCGGTTCCTAAAATGTTCTGAATTATTTTTATCCTGTTTCTAGGGTGCTCTATGCAAGGGGCCAAGTATCTGTGCAGACTTTCAGATTTGATTTGTTTTTAATCATTTGTTTGTGAATTGAGACATTTTGTTCTTTAGATGTTACTACTGTAGATTATGTATTTTATTTTTTAATTAATTAATTAATTAATTTTTTAATATGCTGTCAAGTGAAAATCATAAGTCTGATTTGAGAAATGAGAAGATATATATTTTAGTTTATGACAACACAAATTTGAATAAAACCGAAGCCGAGTGGAGCAGAGTTGCATGACATCTGTAGACACAGCCGACAAGCAATCGTCCCATCTTACTCAAATACCCCTATTTTCCTCTCAACCACTACAAAGGCTCTTCCCAGAAGGTTTTTGCATTCTTGTGCGAAAAACAAGAGACAGCGGGGTGCCGTGCCTGGGAGAAAGCGAAGCAAAGACAAATGGTAACCTGCACTCCTTTCCCAGCAGATTGTTTCTTTGTGGATTTTCTTTGGTTTTGAAGACAGCAAGATAAGGTGCACAAAGGAAAACGCGGGTAGCGCCCAAAGGGAGAAATTAAGGGTAAGATTAAGATAAATTAGGGTAGAGGGATATCGCTGACTAATGCGATTTATCTCGAGGGAGGGGTGAGACAATCAGAGTCTACCTCAGACATGCTGGTAATTAGCAGAACGGCCAATGCATAAACACGCGTGACCCTGGAGAGAATCGCTCACACACACGCACATCAACACACACGCGAGGCAGGGACCTAAACATAACGAAAGGTTAAGTATACTCTCATGGGCCCCTACAGGCCTGCTGAGAAACACACACACACACACACACACACACACACACACACACACACACACACACACACACACACACACACACACACACACACAAAACAAGCTTTGCTAATTGTTTTTGCGCTGTTTGTTCCAACCATGAAGTTAATTGCCCGCAGTGGATCTCGTATACCATCAGATGCTAGATGGAGCAGTTTGAGAGCCTTCATCCGTTCCAAAAGTGACTGGTCCTGGATTCAAAGTGTGTAATGATGAGCATTTGTAGATCACCTTTTTAGCCGTTAGCCAAAGTTTAGGGGGTCAGCATCACTTCATCTCAGATCAAAAGCTGCTTGTAGTCATATCTATTTATTATTAATATATAAGATTTTAATTTGATTGAACATTACTGGCAGGGATATTCAGAAGCAGGCCCCAGATGTCTTGTGGATATTCTTTTCCACAGATGAATACATGCTAATAGTTTTAAAGAGGGCTGGATGTTCAACACACAATAAAATATTTTTAATCATGGTCTGGTAGATGTGAACTTGAATCACAGGTGTTCCAATTCTGTGGAACTTTCATGATTTCATTCTAAGAAGAAATGATTTTTAGCACTATAAACTCATCTGGCAAATGTTTCAGTTCATGAGGAATATAATTAATTTCTGGTCAATCAATCTACAATCCATTTTTATTGTACTAGGACAAAAAGATAAGAAAATGTATACACCTTGGTAACTAAGATTATTTCTTTACTTTTAAAGTAATTGCCTGTGAATCTCTTGTTTTGTTCCATGTCATGATATGTACAGGCAATGATGAAAACTTTGTAACACTGCTGTACAATTAGTTTTAGGCCATCAGGCAGTCTATGACTACCAGACAGTGCTGTAATATGAAATAAGCACGAACCAGGTGATTTCTGATTTCACAGAAAGCAAAATAAGATTAAATGCATTCAGATTAAAAAAAGAAAGAAAGATTGAGTTGACGTAATTTGGAAATAATCTCAGATCTCTGTGGAATCTCTGTTTAAATTGGCATGACTTTAATTTAATCAGTACAAATGCAGTGCTGAAATGTGTTCTGCTATGTATATGGGTGATTCTTCAATTAAGGGAACTTTTAGTTTCTAGTCCCTTAGACTCAAAAATGCTTTTTTTCTTCTTCAGAATATCAAGTAGTCAAAAATGTCCCTAATTAAAGGATCACCATGTATGAATGTATGTATGTATGTAAGTGAAGAAAGGAAAAAGGCACCGATCCACAGAGACTTCTGATGTGCTGTTGTTATGAGTCTTATATTAAAAGTGATAACGACCTCTTGCCAGATGTCTTGGATTGATGGTTGGATGTCTTGGCTTTGGATTCGACCATACAAGAGACCGCTTCGTGTTAAATTCTAACCCACTACAAATGGATTTGTATTGAGCAGTGACTGACATGCAATGGCACTGCATCAGAGACCCTTCACATGACTGTCATTTTTATCAGCGACTAAATAATCCCTCCTTTATCAACATTTCAAGTAAAATAAGATAAGCCTATAATGAACGAGCACGTAATCAGAGGGGTCACTTACTGGTCATCAATTAAGGCTTATCGTATTTGTTATTTCGGATGGAGTCATGCTGTTGAAATGAAGCAGTTTCCTTGAATGGCTCAGATTTATTTTCCCGCTATTGTATTTAGGCTCTAAAACCCACCCCAGGGCCTCTTGTTCTACACCAATAACCCCATAATACAAATACATGCATAAAAAAAAACACATAAGTACACGCAGACCAAAAGCAGTTGCAAGCCATTTGAGATTCTGCACATCATATGCAGAGCGTTCCAAAATATTCGTGCATAGGTCCACCGCAGAGGGCTGTTGTTTTGCTTGGTGATCAGGAGCGTGGAGGGAAACACACATGGTATGAGCGTCCTCCTATGATCATGGGAACTTCGAGGGGGGCGTTTTAGCCACATGGGAGATCTGTGAGGAGTGAGTGACAGCTAACTATCAACTAGCGGCTGTTAAAGTGAGTGATGCCATATTGGAGGCTGTTGGTTTTCATAATATGCCTAGACACAAAAACATTAGATTATATGAGTGAGGTTTGACAAGTTATGTCTAACTTAAGTGGTACATTGAAAAAAAAAAAAAAAAATGGGTGGTGAAAGAAATTTCACTCATTATTTTTTCATTCAGTAAATTTCACAAATAACTACAAAGAAACGGCAAGTAAGACACAAAATAATCTTGAAACTTTGAAGCAGAGAGACTGAAATAGTATCTTATTGTAAATTATATTGTTCTTTATTTACAACTTCTTTCAAAAATCATTTTTACAGTGTGCAAAGTGGTAGCATTTAGTTCTTTCTTCCTGTTTAGCCTTATGAGGAAAAAACTTTCTCTCTGCAGAACATACATCATTCATATCACTCATATCACTGTCTCTCATCTTTAGCAGCTGCGCAGGTATGATTGCTATCTCTAAATTTTTGCCATGCACTTTATTATGAAACTAGGACCTTAATTTTCAAAAAACAAAACAAATAAAATAAAAATCTGATGAATCTGAAAAATGCTCATCTAAATAGTTGCATTAGTTACATTATTTTGTAGTCAGAATGTTGTAATGGGCATATGCAAATGTCCCTGTGGTATTTAGTTTTATGCTTGATTGAATCAAATCTATTTGTTTTTCCTTTTTTATGTAATCTTTTTTTTTTTTTAACTTAATGTCTCTTATGCTCACTAAGGCTTCATTTATTGGAACAAAAATACAATAACTACAGTAACATTGTATAAAATAAATATAAAATAACTGATTTCTATTTTACTCTATTTTAAAATGTAATTTATTCCTGTGATGGCAAAGCCAAATTTTCAGCATCATTACTCCAGTCTTCAGTATCACATGATCCTTCAGAAATCATTCTGATATGATGATTTACTACTCAAGAAATATTAATGTTGAAAACAGTTTTTGCTGCGTAATTAAAAAAAAAAAAAGCTTGGTAGTGCAAGTATGCATACATCTATGTGTGTGTTTGTGTGTGTTTGCTCATCTCTATGGATCAGAATATCCTCACCACATTGATTAATGGATCTTTCTGTCTTTGCGGTTTAGCCTCATAATGAAACTCAGTTCTCCTGTTCCTTGCATTCACAACCAAACATTTCACGCCACCCGTTCTTTCTGGCTCCCGTTCAAAACGACTCATAGAGGAGTTTTAGCTGAGTCTCTGTTGGCCGCTGATTCGGACAGGAGCTCCACTAAATTAAACAATGTGCCTTCCTCCTCTCTCCTCAGATGAAGCGTTAGACTTTCCAAAAGAGCTGAGCGTTCATTTATATGCCTCAGGCTTAATTCTGTCATCCGTCCTTGTATCCTAATCAGATTCAAGCTTTGTTGTTGGACTGTGAGCCTGTTTCCTCCCAGCTGGTTTTCATTCGCTTGGGCCGTAGAAGTACTAATGTTCCTCTATTGCACAGATTTAAAGGGTAAGGTTAATTGCAATGCACTGTTTCACCAGCCATATCAAATTACTCCAGTAAAACAATTAGTTAAACTTGAAATCGGAAGACATAGCAGCATTGTCCCTTGAGCTCTCCTATGGAAGAAACAAATACTGATCTATTCTTTACAATGCATCGTTTCTTCTTCTCAGTCATTCCTGTGCCATTATTTCATTTTCAGCCCCTCTTTCACTTCTCATCTCTCTTTGTAAACTGTTGATCCACCTCTCCTGCCAATGCACCATTGAGCGTTTGCACATTAATTCTGATATGGGAGTGTTTTTGTTTAGAGATGTTTGGCTTAATGCATAATAAATATCATATCTTTATATGATTCTTTGTTTTGGTGGAAGCCAGGCACAGGTGGAGGGAAGATGCTTTCAAAACCCCCTCTTAAATGTTTCCGAGAGTTTTGGAAGCCTCTCTGTTTATAAATAGCGAGAGGAGGGAGGTATTTTTGGCAGAATCCAAATATATTTGTAGCAGCAGCAATGAACCGAGACACTGGGATGGTGTTCCTGTCTTCTGAATAACACACACGCCCAGAGATGGTGGAACTTTCAACAAACTGAAACTTGCTCTTTAACTCTGGTGCTTAGGAACATTTGGGTAATATGTCACACTCCACATGGAATTAAACCGAATGAAAATCCTGTCATCATTTACTCAATTTCATGACTTTATGTCTTGTGTAGAAAACAAAAGACGTTTTAAATTATGTTCTTAACATACCATGAAAGCACATAGTCACCAGGAGCTTTTGAGGTATTTCTAATACTTCATTTGAGGAATAGACCATAATACAAGCCATTATTGACTTAAAATCCACTGTTTAGCTCTCAAATCCCAGACAATTAAGCCCCACTGGTTCTCAAATGTTTAATCAATCAATAATTAATATTTAGTCCATTTAAAACAGTTTTCATTCTTGGGTAAATGAATCCTTTAAAAATATAACGTTCTCTGTCTTATGTACTGATATATAACATTTCGGCTTCAGCGTTGTTTCAACAAGGAAAGGTTCCCTAAATAGTGCCTTTCCCCTTTTGTCTCTCTCTTAAATTTATTACCGTGATAAACAGTTTTCTGGGGCAAACTCTAATATTTTTCAATTCTCAGAATGGTGATATAAAGCAATATACTGTTGCAATACTCTAAAGAAAACAATGTCTCTGAGCAGGATTTAGCTTCTTTAAAACCTCAGAGGAATTTCTTGGATTCTCGTATGGTCAAAAACTCATTCTCTCTCTTTGATTCATCTTCTCTAATATCCACTTAGAGCTTTGGTAATAACAGTTCTCCCTTCACACTTATTTTGCCCTTGTTTTATGAACTGAAGTAAGATTGTAACATGAGGATTTTTGTGGGTTTTGCTGTTTTTATAGCTCATACGAGGGTTTGCTACGGCAAGCACGATCTGATCTAATGAAGCTTTCCTTGTACTCAGATCAGTTTTCTTACCCAAATCCATTCTATAGCATTATAAGACAAGAGGCCATAGGTCAGCGTAGAAAGGGCTATGTATAATATGCTTTTTTAGAGCAGGTTTAGAAGCTGTTCACAGGACAGTTCAGCTGCGCAAAATGTCAATGTTTGCTTGAGGTAAACATACTTAAACTCTTAAATGCAAAGTTTCTTTATTGTCATTGATATCCACCAAATCTTTAAGTTGCACAAAAGGTTATTTTTAGTGTAAAAATATGTTGTTGTTTTTTTTTTTTTCATAATTGTTCATTAAAAGGTTATTTGAGGGACGCAAAATAGTTCTTATGGCATTGCTATGAAAACTCCATTTTGGAACTTTATTTTTGAGAATGTAGATAAGGTGTATTCAATCAAAGCTCCAATACCTAAATTTTCCTTCCCAGCTAAGATCTGGACAAGATCTGGCTGTTTATATAGACAATATCTATTATTTCTATGCAGAAAAATTAGCATTTTATTTTTTTTAATAAATAATAAAAAAAGAGTATTAAAAATGAATTAGAGTATGTCTTGTGTTTTGTTGTGTTTATTATCACTATTTTAATTATGATAAATGACTTGAAAATTGATCATTTATAATGCAGCTTTTCATATGCTCTGAATAAAATAGTTACACCTTCAGAACAATAGACCAATCAGATGAATTTGGGAGTGAGATAATCATATTTACATATGGACCAATGCATTGAGCAATGGTGTGTGGAAATAATTATACTTATAAGTATGTGTTCTATATCTCTAGCTCATGATTTTCAAACTATAAGGTATTGTTATGATAATTTTTTTTATGGAAAAAAGGGTAAATTTCTCCTTTGGCAGTGGTTTTAGGGTGTGACCTCTCAAGATGTCCTAATTTCTTTCTGCCTTGTTATTACCAGTCAGGTTTTATAGCAGCCAATATGGTGTGCTTTACAGTATTCAGGGATATGTGTGTTTCTATTTTTGTGAAAGTGTAAATGTGTATGTTGTATACTTCTAAATATACTAACGGAAGTACAAGCCAGTCTGACTGTTTGAGGTAATGTCAGTGTAACTTTAATAAATGAGGATTTATCAGGACTGGGAGTTCATCGGAGACCCAGGGGTCCTGACACGCTGTGCACACAGTCAAATTAACTCATAGTACTGGAGGAAACCAAGCCAGAACACACGTGTTACCTGTTAAAATTCCTTCACCAGAGCCTGCACTCTATCGCGTCACTTAAAGATCCCAGCTCGCATGAACTGTGAGAATATGTAATATTTCACAAAAATCCACAGAATGTACCAACATTTTTTAATTATAAAATGTTGAATAATTGATTTAGAAGATTTTCCATTTATTCCATTCAGAGCATGTTTGGGTTTGCCTATACTAAAGGAAAGGAGAATATCTTCTGATTGGCTCATGCTGTGTGTCAATCACACAAATAATGGCCAACAGCAGTGACCGCCCATTTTTTTCTGTACGTTTTATTTCACCATTCATTTTCTCCGTAGGGATTTCATTATTTTAAATTGTAATAATATTTCCCACTTGCACTGTTTTTACTATATTTTTAATCAAATGCAGGCTTGGTGAGCATAAAGGACATCTTTCAAAAACATTAAGAAATCTTACAGATATTGAAAATTTTGAACAGGCTTTTTCCATTCATCTTCATTTGTTTGTGGTGATTCCCTGTTTGGTGGATCTTTCTCTTCAGGATTCATGGGTAATATAGTTTTACACCTGGAATTTGGCATTTAAATGTGATTCGAAGTTAAAATTAAACTGATTGTTGGCTCATCAGAAGATAAATAATCTTGGAGCAAATGGCAGATCTGGTTTATATAAAAATGTTTAAAATATATTTCTCTGTGGAGAGAATGGATGGGAATTTTACTTCCAGAATGCAAATGTTGTGCTCAGTTGCTGTTTAAAAGTATTTACCAGAGCTTTAGGTGAATGTTTACAATAAAAGCTATGTTTAAAAGTTAAGTGATTCAATTTCCCTCAAATGAGGCACTTTGAGAAATTCAGGATTTGCATGTTTGTGTTCTCACCAGCTGGACCTCCCCTTTGACTGGAAGCTGCTGTGTGGATCTGTAAAGTGTCCGGTACTTTGAAGTGTGAGGGGCCAGATTGTCATTCAGTAGAAGTTATGTAATTACAGGGAGCTGGTCTGAAAGAAGCCAGAGGGAAGAGTGTAAGTGTCTCCAAAATATTTGCCCTCTCCGTTATAAATCGGTTCAGTGTGACCCGTAGAGGGCATTGCGTCGAAAATGATTGCTTTTACACACGTGACCCCTCATGATCATTACTCGCAGGCTGTCAACACCCTCTTTTCTTTTTGGGCTCAGTGCATGTGTAAGTTACTAAACTAAATATATTTAGACATGAGAAAAGTGCATTAGGCTATTTGTTACTATAAAGCTTACATAATCATAATAGTTCTATGCATTGGACACTAGTTCTTAATAATTTACTACCAGGTGGGAGGGTGATGGATTGGACTTGTGAGAGTAAAATACAGCCACTGGGTGTGCAGACAGCTCAAGGCCATTGTTAAGTGCCGTTCATTAATTAAAAGCACAAGCTGGGGTCAGAGGGCATATCCTCTCTGGTGGTTTGACGCCATGGCCATAGCCAGTCTGACGCTCGGCTAATAAGGTCTGCTTGACTTGTTTGGTCTGAGGGTTTGGTGATCAGGGTTTGACAGAGCTTCAAAGACTAAACACATAAACACCATCCCAGCGGTACCCTTTTTACCAAAACAAGTTGAGCTTGACTAATAGAATGAGACCCAATTTAGGGCTTTAGATTAAGTTAGCTCAGAAAGATTATGTAAGATGTTAGAAAAAGGAGGGGTTCAATACAACAAAAAATGTCACAACGGGATGAGCAAACTGGCAAATGGAAGCATTTAGTGCTATTTGATTGGTAAATTTAAAGGGATGCTCCACCTCAAAATGAAAATTTTTTCATTAATCACTTACCCCCATGTCGTTCCAAACCCGTAAAAGCTCCGTTCATGTTCAGAACACAATTTAAGATATTTTGGATGAAACCTGGAGGCCTGTGACTGTCCCATAGACTGCAAGGGAAATAACAGTGTCAAGGTCCATAAAAGGTTAGAAAGTCATCTTTAAAATACTCCATCTGCCATCAGATGTGCAATCTGGGTTATATGAAGTGACAGGAACACTTTTTGTAAGCGAAAAAAAAAAACAATTCCTTTGTCAACGGTCTCCTCTGTGTCTCTCCATATCACCGTATGCTGCGTATGCTCTTCTGTATCATAATACAGAAGAGCATACGCAGCATACAGTGATATGGAGACACAGAGGAGACTGACAATTTTCATACCTTTTATGGACCTTGACACTGTTATTTACTTGGCAGTTTATGGGACAGTCTCAAGCCTCCAGGTTTTCTTCCAAAATATCTTAAATTGTGTTCCGAAGACGAACGGAGCTTTTACGGGTTTGGAACGACCTGGGGTTAAGTGATTAATGAAAAAAATACAATTTTGGGGTGGAGTATCCCTTTAACTCGTATTATGTTTGCTGACCATTTAGTGTGTTCATTTATTGCAAAAAAAAAATATAAAAATTGCAAAAATAGCGCAATAGACCACTTAATGCAATAAATTGTATTAATAATCAATATTTAGTGTTCTGATGGTGTGAGATGCTGCAGAAAAAGTGAGATAGGAGGTAAAATCTTCCATCTGACATACATAGATTATATTTAAAAATACATCATATATTCTCTCTGATTGTGATATACATGATTAATTGCAGCTGATTTGATTTATGCAGGTTGTTATCTAAAACTATTAAAATGCTGAAATCAAAAATATATTTTTTAGATGAAAAACTTTAAATATTTAAAGGAAATTTAGAAGTGTTGCCTTGGCAGCTAACTAAAATAAAATCGACATTAAAATCCAACATGTTTATTTTTCTTTATTTTTTTTCTCTTCTGTGGAACATTGCTAGATTACTAAAACTGAAATAAAAATAAAGCTAAATATAAATATGTAATTAAAAACAAAAAAATAATAAAACTTGAACCAAATTTAAAATGAAGCGAAAGTACAAAAATATATATATTTTTTAAAACATACCATAATACTGGTAGTAAAATGGTACTAAAATAATGGTATTAAAATAAAACTGATTTTATCAGCATTTCATGTAGTTAATAAAAAATATTATTTAATTTAACTTTTTTTTTTTTGGCTATATTTTGGGGGGTTTTGGCTAAATTTTTGGCTACATACCAAAAGTGTTTGGCATCATCGATGTCAATATAGCGTCATGCATTTTGATCCATGTTTGACTACATGAAAATGCGAATGAACTATTCATCACAGAACTATTTCAGAAGCATCTCCAGTCAGTAGTCTTGATTGACTGATTAACAGGTGAAAATGATCGTTAAACAGGTGAAAGTGTAAATCTGTTTCCACGGGCCTGATGGTTTGTTTCCAGTTGTTAGCTCAATGTAACATCATGTATGACGGAGTGGGCCACTGTCCACAGCTGTCCTCAGCTGTCCTCAGTATGAAATAAGCCACTCATAGACAGAGCGGTGTGTCTGTCATGTTTAGCGTGGGACCAGGGCATGGGAAAGCACACAGGGTGTGTGTCCTGAAAGCGCCCCTCACTATAGCATGTTTTTACCAGCTATCTAGAGGTCAACATGTATTTAGCACCAAATGTGACAAGTAAGTAAAACAATTAGAAGGACATCAAAACTTATTTTATGATGTTATCAATGTATCAATTGGTAAATGAACATGTGACAACAACTTTAGCGAGATGTTTTCGTTTGTTTTTGAACTTGATTCCCATCTTATGTACTATAAATGTACTATACACTATGTACCATAAATAGCAAATATTTATCCTAAACTGAATGTTGAACATGTAAATAGTTTATTGTCAGGAATATGAGCATATATGCAGTGACTTCACCTCTTCAAATGTCTGTGGATGTTTGTGTTGTTGAGGTACACACACACGCACACTCTCCAGTAATGTTAAGACATGTCAACAGAGCACGTGAGGGGGAGCATGAGATGACAAGTTGTGAATAATGATGGTTTACGACAGAAAAAAATGGCACGCTCTTTAGCTGAAGAGGCCGTAAATTAAGAGCCATTAAGGGCCTTTGAAGTGTGGAAAGTCAAAGCTGTGCTTGTTCAGTCCCAACACTGAGGTGTCAAGAGCTGTTTTTTTTAGCTATCGCAGTTTGGACGTCTTAAATGTGAACTTGTTCTCTCTTGTTTAGAGTTCTTGCCTCATTTTATGGAAACTGAAATTAGAAGAGAGATGAAGAACACTGTTTTTATCTAATTCTGTGCAATCCTTTATAGTCGCCTTACTCAAAAGTACAACCTCATTACAAGCCTATATCCTGAAATAGCATACTGTTCAGCCAATGCAGTTATGCAGTATGCATACCGTGTAATGTATGCAAATTGGCAAACTAGCTTTCAAATGTTTGAGTGAACAAAATTCATACTTTTATTCAGCAGGGTGCACTAAATTGATCAAAAGTAACAGTAAAAAATTCAAAATTCAGTAAAAAATTCAAAAAGTAACAGTAAAAAATTCACAATTCAGCTCTGCATCACAGGAATAAATAACATTTTCAAATATATTTAAATAGAAAACAGCTATTTTAAATTGCAATAATATTACACAATATTACTGTTTGCACAATGTATGCATGAGATACCTGCATGATTTTCTATATTTGTTTCTGAAGCATTAAACAACAAGCTCTTTTGACCACATTGTTGCATATTATCTTTTAAAGTGTTTACTGTTGCATACTGCAACAGTTAAGGGTGGAAATGAAGTGTACAAACAATTTTCACTCAGAAATTACTAATAAATCGCACAAATAATAAGAAACAGTAAATACATTTTGAAGTGAAGTGACATGCAGCCAAGTATGTATTCTCATACTCAGAATTCATGCTCTGCATTCAACCCATCCAAAGTGCACACACACAGCAGTGAACACACACACCCCAAGCAGTGGGCAGCCATTTATGCTGCGGCGCCCGGGGAGCAGTTGGGGGTTCGGTGCCTTGCTCAAGGGCACCTCAGTCATGGTATTGCTGGCCTGAGACTCGAACCCACAACCTTAGGGTTAGGAGTCAAATTCTCTAACCACTAGGCCACGACTTCCGTACTATTTATAAAAAATAATTGGCACTATGCTAGTCTGGTTACTTTACAGTAGGCAGCATGCTAATATTTCATTATGAATATAGCCAGTATTATACATGACACACATTAAGTTTGATTGATTATGATCTTGGTTTAATATGGACTCAAGTTATTGATAACCTCATAATACTGACACAGTGAATTTATATACTGTGTCACTCTATAAACTATACTGGGTTGTCCGCATTGATTGAGCTTGAATATGCTGCTTGTACCCCTCAGTTAAGAACGCTGTCTATGCTAATGTGCATTTAACAGGTCATTAGCTATCACCTGATGCTCCTCTGGGTTCTGGGTAAAGAGAGAAGTATTTAAAGCAGTGATCTACAATACAGTTTGGGCTTCAGGTTACCAGCCTGGCCTGAAAGCAGACATCCCAAGGTCCTTCGGGACGGTACGCAACCCATATTGACAGACGTGACGAATCATGTCTATGCATGACCGTGCCTCACATTGCCACTTGAATGCTCAGGCCCTCTTTTAGCTAGTCATTGGCACTGACAATACTGAGTGTCAGCAGATATCTCTGAACTCAGGTTATTTTGTTCATGGTCGTTTCAACTGGATTTGGGAGATGAGTGTTGCGTACAGCTGTCTAGTATGAGTGGCTGCTACAAACTAAGCAAGGGGTGTAAATACTCCCGTTTGAAACCCTATCAGGCCACAAATACAGCTCTCAAAGGGGACAACTGTGTCTTCCTTGGCCCAAGTCCATATACACAGACAGACAGACAGTGCTTCTGGTGTCTGACTGGGTTTTGATTCTTATGTTCAGAGTAATTTGGGAGTCTTCACTGAAGTTAACTGAATATTCACTGTAAAAGAGGATATTTGTTCTCAACGTTGAATATAATAAGATATGTTTTTTAGACAGCAAATCAGCATATTAAAATGATTTTTGAAGGATCAGCTGAAACTGAAGTCTGGAGAGAAAACAGTGTCTTTAAACTGTAATAATATTTCATAATATTACTGATGATCTGTATTTTAGATCAAATAAATGCAGCCTTGGCAAGCATAATACACTTCTTACAAAATAATCTTCTGGTTTGGTTCTTGTGTCCAGTTCATGGAAATTATCTTATATTCCTTCACACATTGAATATTAACTGTAGAAGGGGATTTTTGGCAGCATATTCTATAATAAATTTGGCTTACAGTATGCACCTGAGAGACTGGAAGAGAAAGAGAAATTCACATACCTGCACGTACAAACATACTCAAAGCAAACCAACAAGACTTCTCCATTACTAATTCACTACTCGGCAGGATTTCCAGACAGCCAGCAGTCGCCTACCTTTTCTTTTTTTTTTCTGTTTTATCAACTATTCCTTTTGTTGGAATCCTCTAGAGAGAAAGACAGACAGCAGAGATAGAAAGCAAAAGTCAGAAAGGAAGGAAAGTCTTGCATTTTTTTCTTTTCTTTTTTTCTTTTTATGCATTATGCCTTGGTTCTCCACAGTTTTCCAAATCCATCTCTGAAAGTATTCTTTCTGATTTTTAACTCATGTCGAACAGGTATTAAGAGGCTTTTTAATGAGTTGTACAAGTTTGTAAATATACATAGACTAAATGGCATCAGCAAACACTAACAGAATTTCTTCTAAATCATGATTAAATATTGACAATCTACAATATTTTGAAACTTAAAGTTACAAATACATTTTATGAAATGTAATTTTTTAAAGTGACATTTTAATGGTAATATATAATGTTTCATTCAAGATACATGCTCCTAATTTAAGATTGTGCTTCTTAAACATTGTATATTGAAAATAATTTATTTGGTTATATTCTTTATTTTATATAATTTATTTGAGCTAGTAATTCTTTATTTAATATTTTGTTAAAATATGCATTTTTACGTGCATTATGTGTTTGTCAGTAAAAAAAAAAAAAAACTTAAAAAAAATTTGACTGAAAGGTAGAAAACGGCATCACTTTGTTTATGCCAAACATATACATATACATATGTACATATACATATACATATACATATACATATACATTTACATATACATATACATATACATATCAGATGATGTCTAATGGTCAAATTTTAATGATAAATGAAATTCAGAATACTTAAAAACAAACAAAAGCAAACAAAGAACATGGTTATGTATTTATTTTGATATGATGTTTTTTTTTCTTTTGATTAAAATAAAGGTAAAATTTGTCTGTATACCTTCCCCTACCTAATGAACATTTACACAAGCAGTGTATCTTATTTGCCTTTTAAAGAAATGGGAACAGACAGAAAACTATTTTATTGTTCCCTGTCATCGGGTCAGTGGGTCAGACTTTAGTTTGGTGGCTGCCTTGGGCAATAACACTTGTCACATTACACATTCAAAGCAACAAAGCTCCTGTAAGTGTGTCACGCCGAGATAGACATTAACAGGTCTTCATGTGAGTGGGACAATTGCCAATTAAAAGCTTTGATTAGTGAGGACTGACCACAGGACATCTGCCTCGAATGATAATCTGTGAATGTCTTGGGCTCCTGTGGATGTTTGTCATGTAAATAACAACAGCGAATAACAGCAGGGAACACACACACACACACACATACACACACACACACACACACACACACACACACACACACACACACACACAATACCTTTAAACTAATCTTAAACTCATTCAGTGTATGTTTGTGTGTTTTCATACTGCTATTGCACGTCATTTTTAATAGAGAAACGGGGGGATTTGTTTTGTAAGTAAATGGGGAGTTTAAGTAAAAGAAACAGTTCCAGGGTTATTTTAGAAAGTTAAGCTCTACCTATCTATGATTCTATCTGAATCCTGGATCTCTCTCTGTTCACATGTTCAAGATTGTGTGTTATCCTATTATGGGAAACACAAACTGTTATTGATAGACAGAGAGTGCCAGTGGGTTGAGGACCTCAGAATGAACCCTTACAAACTTGTTTTCAAGAAAGCCGCACTCCTGCTTTAGGGCACCATGCCATCTCAACCCCTATGCCATCTCAAGCACTGGCAGCTTGGCACTGATCGCTAACTGCCACATGGCTTGATTAGACGGGCCGCCCTGTCCTTGACATGGACAGTTCTCTGCATTGCACAAACACAAGCGTAATAATCTTGACAGGATTTTTCTACAGGCAGGAACAAGCTGCACCTTCCAGTCTTCAAGATATGCATTTTCAGAGTTCACATACAGTTTGCCTTGTATTCCTTGATGCTTTCTACAATAATAAGGCAATCAAAATGTGATAAAGCAATTTGATTTACAGCATACCCCATGATTTACAGCAGGGTTCCTCAAATCAAACCGACCCTGATCAAACTCACCTACCTGTGATTTTCTAATTATCCTGAAGACATTGATTTACATGCTCATGATTAGGGTTAGAGAGCTAAACTCTGCAGGTGGACAAGTGGATCTCATGGGCCAGATTTGAGGATCCCTGATTTACAATGATGTAGGTTCACCAAAGAGCGTTGTGATTTTTCTGATGGAATAATCACGTTTTCAACATGTGGCAACAATAAAACCTTTTGTATCCAGAAAATTGTGAATCAACATGCCGTGCAGAAATGAAAAAGTTGCCATCGGGGAAAATGATCTGAGAGTTTAAATGAAAATAGAGCAGTCAAAAAGTCCTGGTTTTGGAATATGGCTTAAGCTTATAATCTTGTACATTTAATTGTGTGTGTGTGTGTGTGTGTGTGTGTGTGTGTATATGTGTGTGTATATGTGTGTGTGTGTGTGTGTGTATGTGTGTGTGTATGTGTTTGTGTAGATTTTTTTTTTGATGAATAATCCACTGTCTTGATTACAATTTTCATTACTAAAGAAAGATGGTAGTAGCATTGTTAATTTTACACAGAGATTGAAAGGTCTATTAGTACAATCTGTTGACTTTAGCAGGGTTTTTTGAATTATATGGGTTTGATTTTTTTTTTTACATGGACATTGGATTTTTGGTCTTAACAAACTTTCTTTTTGGTATCTTAATTTTTAAGGCCCAGTATGGTTTAGTTTCAGAGAATATAGGATCTAAATATGGCTCCAAGAGTAAGTTGTTAAGCTGTACCCATTCTCAGTGGTCAAAAACCAAATGTGGGTCATTTGGTCAATTTTGGATTTCATCACTCTACGTATTTATCATCCTTCAAAAAAAAAAAAAAAAAAAAAAAAAAAATATATATATATATATATATATATATATATATATATATATATGGTATAAAATTTGAACCAGGGAACTTTCCGGAATTTGGTTGATTTGACACGGAATGCCCCATATATAACTTGATAAATTCAGTACTTCAGCATGACTTAAAGGGACATTCCTTGGTCTGCATTGTCTTCCATTGTATGGAAAAAATTACTATGAAAGTCAAAGGGGACCAGCAACTGTTTAGTTACCCACATTCTTTAAATTATTGTTGTTTGTGTTTAAAAAAAATTATACAGGTTTGGAGTGACATGAGGGTGAGTAAAAGATCACAAAATTTTATTTTATTTTTTTGGTGAACTATCCCTTTAAATCTCAGTAAATTCAGTCTTTCACACTGTAGACAGTCCTTAGTTGCAGGTGTATTAAACTCATGTGTTTATGGAGTCGTTATTGAAGGTAAAGCTACAGGAAATCACCTCCCACGTGTATGTGTCAGTAAGCAAACTGAGATGGGCAGCCTTCCTTCCAACAAGTCAAGATGAAAGGAGGTCTTTGTTGTTTCCCTTCAGGGCAATGAAAATACTGGAAACACCAATACTATAAATCCCTCCTGTAATACAGCCCTGGGTCGTACTGTCCTCAAGCTCTTAATGACAAACATTGACAATGGGGGGATAAAATCAGTGTTCTTCTAACAATGCAATGAGATAAGCACAAGTTAAAAGGAAGTGGCCAATTATTACAAATGGGAGAGAGCGAGATTGTAAGCCAAGGGTGGAGACCAGGTGAATTGCATTTCCCAAAAGCTCCTTGCAGTCAAACATCGGATCTGATAAGCCGCTGGGCTTTTACAGACACCCATATCCCTCAACGTAGGTACTGAGGTATTAGCGTGACAAGATCCAGGTTTGAGTTATGGGACAGAGCATGTTAAGGAGCAGATCACTGGGATGGAGATTATACTGTAGGACACACAAAAGGGCTGGGTGGGGACAGGCTGGTGATTGGCGTGTGAATTATATTATGATCTTTTGGGGACAGGAGCAAGGCATGCACGACATGAGCATTAGTGATGGAAAAGACCCTCAGCACTCACGCGAATACACACACTCTCACGCGAATACTCCCAAATACCACCCAGACCACGGCAGGGAATTGCCCTCATCCTCTATGCATGTTATCTTGTCTGCTGAGATACTATCTACTGGCTCTTTGTTTAACACCAGCAAAACAGATCTGTATGTCTTCACTCAGTTAGAAGTGCACTTACCACTCCACAATTCTTTGATGTCACAGCAGGGAATTTTATCCAACATTTTGTTTTGTTTTTTTTGTTTTGTTTTTTTGATTAAAGCCAGATTAATTGCCTTAAGAAGCACAACAAATGAGACATGCAATTCTCAAGAAATAATAGAAAAATAATTATATAAAGGAATATTTTAATTGGCTGAAAATGTACTCATCCTCAGGCAATCCATGATGAGTTTGTTTCTTAATCAGAACAGATCTGGATAAATTTGCACTTTCTCACCAATGGATCCTCTGCAGTGAATGGGTGCCATCAGAATGAGAGTACAAACAGCTGAGAGTCCAAACATCACAATATTCTACAACTAATCCACACAACTCCAGTCCATCAATTAATTTAATTAAATTCAAGTTTATTTGTATAGCGCTTTTTACGATACAAATTGTTGCAATGCAACTTTACAGAAAATTAAGTTTCTACAGTATTTAGTAGTAGCTTATCGGTGGTGACTGTCAGTTTATGTGCATATGGCAGAAATGTACGGAAAATCAATTAAAGACATAATCAAACAGACGATGAACACTATTAACAGCAATTATTATATGATGCAATCAAACTTATAGCAAAATTTGGTAGTTCTGTATGTTGTTTCAGGGTTGGCATCATCTGAGGTCCTCTGAGGGGTTGGCATCATCTCTTCTCAGGTGTTCTGGATCCAGACTGAAGCTTGTGTAAATCCTGGTTACCACGGGGACATCAATCCCATGGCAAAACAGAGAAACAAATAGAGACATAATTAGCGTAGCTGCTGTTCCAACCAAGTAAAATTAATTTGTTTAACCCAAGCTAAAAAATAATAACGCGCATTTGATCAGATACTGTATAAATGCAGTCCAAGATTATGAGATGCATTATTTGAATGCTTGGCTAAAGAGATGTGCCTTTAATCTAGATTTAAACAGAGAAAGTGTGTCTGAACCCCAAACATTATCAGGAAGGCTATTCCAGAGTTTGGGAGCCAAATGCAAAAAAGCTCTACCTCCTTTAGTGGACTTTGCTATCCTAGGAACTACCAAGAGTCCAGAGTTTTGTGACCTTAGGTAGCGTGATGGATTGTAGCGTGGTAGAAGACTAGTTAGGTACGCTGGAGCTAAACTATTAGTAGTACAGTTTTTTACTGTCTTATCCGAATTTAATAGGAGAAAATTATTGGTCATCCAATCCTTTACATTTTTAACACACTCTGTTAGCTTAGATAATTTAGAAGTTTCATCTGGTCTCGTTGAGATAAATAGTTGAGTATCATCAGCATAACAGTGGAAACTAATCCTGTATTTTCTAATAGGGGCAACATGTATATTGAAAATAGCAGAAGACCTAGGACAGATTCTTGTGGCACTCCATATTTTACTGGTGATAAATGAGATTACTCCCCTTTTAAATAAACAAAGTGGTAGCAATCGGACAGGTAGGATCTAAACCATCTTAAAGCCTGCCCTTGAATACCTGTATAGTTTTGTAATCGATCTATGAGTATGCCATGATCTATGGTGTTGAACGCAGCACTAAAATCAAGTATACTAGCAATTAACTGTCTTGTGAAGTGAGAAACTGCATATTTATTATAAATTCATCATTAATATATATATATATATATATATATATAATGGTATCACAATATCTCAGTGTATCTTTGGTTGCATTAAAGCTCATACATTACTTGTTTTCACAGTCATAAACTGGTTGCAGAGGAAGTGTCTGGAATATTTTATTGATTAGATATTTGTGAAGAAGCAATCAAACATTTTTATTGAAGAATGTTTTAACCACAAACATTCTTGTGTGAGTCAAAAATGATCGGCATCTAGTTCTCCCCTACATTTTCCGTGATGTGGTATTTTCATCTGACATTTCACAACATTTTTGTAATTTTTGATGCAGCTGGTGAACATAAGACTTCTTTCAAAAACATTTAAAAAATCTTACCAGGCCTTTACTACGAACAATTGTGTATATATTAAGGAAACAAACAAACAAACAAAAAACATTGCCTTTACAGTAATCATGTCTATTTTAAACAGCAGCTTTAGCAGCTTGTGAACAAACTAAAGAGCAGGTTCACATACAGTACATTTTAAATCATAAATCACAGTAAATAAATATCTGTCTAACATCTGACAGACAACATTTAGCAAGTTTTTATGTCTTGGTATTTGTTTTTTCAATAAATGTGCATATTAACAGATATATTGTGAAGGTTCACTGGCTTAAACAACTCTAGGAAACAATACACTGTCTGTCAGAATCCACTCTTAAGGTTTTTTTTTTATTATTTATGTGGCCTTAAATTTGCTTCTCAGTTTTTTTGACAGGCTGACTGTTGCCAGTTCCATGATCTAACATCTGAATAGTGCCCCAAAAAAGGGATGGCTGATTTGAATACCCATGTGAGCAAGTCTTGACCTGGTTCATAACATTGTGAATGCAATACACTAGGGTTTGTGTGTCTTGGGGTTTGAGGGGAATCGTGCTGGGTAATTTCTTGGCAGCACCACTGGTGGATAGTATGTCTGTGAGGGAAAAGTGAAAATTAAAAACATCCACAGTGCTTTCTAATTCTGTCTCTGCTGCTTTCACTGTCTATATCTCTCTCCCTCTCCCTCTCCCTCTCCCTGTTGGTATGTGCCTTGTTAGACAAACACCACTCCCACGTCATCATTAATACTGTATTTATGCCACTTTTTATTGAAACAGATTTAACAATGCACATATTTATATACTCAGATATTAAACACAGAAAAGCCCAGACATGCATGTTTCCACTCCCTCCAGCACTATGGCAGAACTTGCAATACTTCTCTTAACATATTCTGACTAAATCTCTGTTGCTTTGACAACTTTCCTGTGTTTTCAGATATCAGTCCTGCCCCGGGCTGGTTTTGGGGTAATTACATTTTGGCAGTTTTCGCCTTGATGTTGGAAAAACACACTTTTTTGAAGACTTTTGAAGAGGCTGAGAAGGTTCTGGTGTCCCTCTGGGAGATTTGGAGACCGGAGCCTCATATATAAAAACATACTTACTGTATAATCATCCTTAACCCTGTAAAGCCTGACATTTGAAATGATAGTCAGGATTTTTTTTTCTTAAATGGTTAATTAAACTGATTGAATTGAATTAATTTTTTTATTGATGTATTATCATATTTTATACATCATGCTTTCATGGCTCATATAGCTTAATATTCAGTAGGAGAATATGGAGCTCATACTCAAAGAGAAAAACTCAATTTTACTCAGAGGCTGAAACTGAGGAAAATATGCAATTTGATGCAGTTGCTGATGTTTTTATGGTCCAAAAATAAGTCAGAGAGCTTGTAATGTCAATCAGTGAGCTGTTTATAACAGTAAAACAAACTATTTAGATAAAATGCATAAAGACATCAGAATCAGAAAGAGCTTTATTGCCAAATATGTTTGAACATACAAGGAATTTGTTCTGGGGACAGAAGCTTCCAGTACAAAGAGACAACGACGACAACAACACAGGATAAAAAATAAAAATATGTGAATAAAATACACATGTACTATATATATATATATATAATATATATATATAATTAGTTTTAGAGGAAGCGGTCATTGTTTCAGGAAGCCACTTTAAAATAGTTAATGATTCCTGTTTGGATGGTGTTTCCAAGTTGCTCTAAGAATTACAGCAGTGCACAGGAGTGTATTTGAGCTGTGAGATAAATTTAATTGTGAAAGTACATTGTGACATCATCACATCCCACCTGGCAACTGAGGGACCCTTGTTCACGTCCTGTGGGCGGAGAGGGAGGAAAAAAAATGAGAGATAAAAAAAGTGCCGCACACTTACACTAACATGCCGCTGAGCATCAACATGCATTCATCATCTATTAGAGCCATCGACAACAATAACGGCGCTCTTGCTGACGCAAGCAACCCGAGGCATCCAGGCAGAAGTGCCTAAGTCAACAGCCTCAGTGCCTTGGTAACAAAAGCATTTCCAGTGCATCTAATCCTCCTGGCTCCTGAGTGGCAGAGCCCTGAGGTTTCCATTTAAACTAGACCAAAGAGCTGTCGCCATAATGCACCTTCATTTAGCCTTTGTTAGGTTCAAAACAATGAGCTGCAATCATCACAATGAGCAGAAGACAGAGTACCCTGTAAAAAACAAAAAATGGTTTAAAACTGTACTGAACTCAACTCAAAATAATAACATTTAATGATGTAAGATTGATATGAAGGTGATTTATACTTTAATTTTGGGGAAAAAAAGAACAAGTTTTAAAATATTTTTTCATGAAAGGATTAGTTAAGATAATACAAATTGTAATATGTCGTTTTTTTTTTTTTTTTAAGAAGTCTCTTAAGCTCACAATGCTCCATTTATTTGCTAAAAAATACACTAAACACAGTAATATTGTGAGATATTAATACAATTTAAAATAATTGTTTAATATATTTAAAAATATAAGGCGAAGTTGAATTTGCAGCATCATTACTCCAGTCTTCAGTGTCACATGATCCTTCAGAAATCATTCTAATATGCTGATTTGGTGCTCAAGAAACATTTGTTCTTATTATCCGTGTTGAAAAATGTTGTGCTGCTTAATATTTTTGTGGAAAATGGGAAACGTTATTTTCAGGATTCTTTGATGAATAAAAATTTCTAAATAACAGTGTTATTTATTTGAAATACAAAATCTTTTATAACAATTAAAATTAAACAATAAAATCTGTTTGATCAATTTAATGCATCCTTGCTGAATGAAAGTATTGATTTCTGAAAGAAAAGAAAAAACCTTACTGATCCCAAACTGTTGTTTGGTGGTAGTATAGTATTTTTTTAGTATTTTTTTTTTTGTGGTGTTTTTTTGTGGCGAGTTTTGTGGTTTTTTTTTTGTTTTTTAATGTTTTTTTGATGTGTGAATAGCAACAGTCTTTATTTCAGTCTCTCTTCATTCAAGCAGATTGGAGGTGTACTTACATGACGAGAAAATAGCTGCCTGGGGACTCTGCCAAGATGGCCGTTGAGTGAACTGACTTGCCTTAAAGGGACATTGGCATCTCATTAAAGTGGAGGAATGATCTAGGTTGCTTTCTTTCTCTCTTTCTTTGGCTAGAGCATCACATACAAATAACCTCCTGTATTACTAACAATATCATTAAATATCATTAAAAGTAACAATGATATTTATGACTAACTTTCATATAAGCAAGGATATTCTGGCACATTTCTAAGATCACTCTGAAAGTAATTTTCTTGCAGACATACAGTATATATGAGCTCTATCTGAATGCTTCCACAATGCTCTTCATCCACATATATGATCTTAGTAATGTATTTAAATAAAGATATCCAGTTTCAAAATGATTTGAGTCAAGGGTTTTATATGCTGATTGAGTGAACCGATATTATGTTGCTTCTTGCAAGTTTTGTACTTTCAAAGTGATATGTCCAATGAGTTGCGCTAAAAGCACTTTCAGATTGATCAAAAACAGATGATTGTCCATCTAACAGTGGTTATGACATATCATGGCAGTTCAGAAATGAAATGTTTGGTGAAAAAAGATTTGGTGAAAAACCCATCCCTAAACCTAACCGATAGTGTTAACAAAAGCAAACATGAGTTGAAAATGCAATCATGACATTTTAGTTTACTTCTACAAGTCTTTGAGGTCTTTTATCATGATTCATGTTTCACTGGATTTGTACCTGAGCACTTCTCATCATGAATACAACACTGTACCAGGTGGGCTACCAAGCAAGTTTACAATATCAGAAAAGCCAATACATAATAGTCTACAATTCATGTGCTATGGTAAACGTATAGTAACACTGCATTTAGCAAGGAACTGTGCAAAAATAAGTCTTTATTAATCAATAATCTGCCCCTTTAATCATTATTTGTGTACAATAGAATAATAGTTCTAGGCGTTTGCTGCACTAGTGTTTTCAGCTGGAAACTGCTGTGAATTATATGCAAAACTATAGAGTGAGGCATGTGTTGCCAGTAAGCCTTTGTTGTAATAAAAGTGGCTGCCAAATGCATAAATTGGTGGTTTTAAGATGTGCAATGCTTTTGAGCACTGCAACCCAAGACAGTAATGATGGCGTTTAATATTATGGATGATGCTGTGTTTTTCTGTTTCGTGTTATTTTCCTCCTCTGTGGCTTGCCTTAATGGTTTAGTAGTGTTTCATGTAAAACAGCTCTGTTATGAAAGATTTTATTGCTTTCAGGAGTTTCGGTTTTTCTTGGGTTTTCTCCCCAATGTAGTCCAAGTCTTTGTATTCCGGGGTGTTCCGCCATTGTTCTGGGTGTGGTGGGTGGTGTCATAAGAGAAAAGAGATCCACTCAGTCCTATTCTCTCACAATAGCATAAAATCCAGGTTTAAGACCAAAATCATTGCTTGTTTAGTTTACAATTTGTCCCTTTTCTAATCAACATATTTTTGCATTGACACAAACATGATGTCATATCCTTAAGTTTACAAAAGAGCTCTGTTTTGTACTCTATCAGGCGTAGATAAGACACTTTCAAAACCTCAAACACTGAGATCATTGTTTTCATTTCTTCATTCAGACTCTTCTAATTGTGCATGCTTAATTATGCAATTTAACAAGCCGTTGCCATCCATCAGTCTAAGGTTTCTATAGAAATATCTTTTTGTGTTCTGTAAACACATGCAGTGTTGTCTGCCGTCTTCATTGTTTGTGGTTTATATGATTTTTACAATGGCAGTTATGCTGGGTGGTTTTGCTTATTGCAAAAGTGCCAGTCATTATTCTTAATTGAGACTGGCAAGGCTTTATTGCTTGCATTAGCACTGGCATACACACAAGAGCATGTCGCTTTACCTTTGATGTTGGTGTTCTGGTAGCAGGAATGGAGGAAGGCCACCAGCTGAAATGCCACTGAGATGAACGACTAAAAATTATCATTACATAATTATCATTATCAACTACTGTAATATTAGCATTATATATTTTGTTAATTATTATATTATATTATATTATATTATATTATATTATATTATATTATATTATATTATATTATATTATATTATATTATATTATATTATATTATAAAGTCTTTTCCAGGTAACTCCACATATTTTTTCTTGCAATGTAATGAGGCCATACACATTTATTTCACCACAAACTCTTAATCTTGCTAAGCATGTCCAAGTCTTTTACCTTTCAAAGTGCTTTAATTTTTCTTTCTTACAATGATTGCTGACTCTATAATTGCAAGCTTTATCGGGATCAAGTATGATTTGATTTGACCCTCATGACATGACATTTCAGTAGTGGTTGATCTCTGTTTGTTTACTTTTTTAGATGATGGTGATACTACAGATGAAGTACATTGTTTAACAAGTCAACGCACGATACAGCATCCTCCAGCCATGTTAAGATCTCTCTGATGAGATTATCGCAGCTTCGATTAAAAATGGAGCTGGATCATTCTCCTAAAGGGAGTTTGGGACGAGCACACAGTGATACTTACAATGGCACAGTCATAAAGAAAATAGTATGTACATGGCTACTTACCTCACTCCTTCCATGAATTCATCCAGCCTAACCTCTGCACCTTAAATCTACATTTTCATAGTATCATGTAGCCTGCTCATTAAAGATTTTGATGATCAAAATATTTAATTGTTGTAGGTTCAAACCCCTGAACCACAACTCCATTGTGCCCTTAAGCATGACCTCAGGTTACCCCAGCAGGACTGATCCGGTAATGAGTTATATAATAATTGAATATTAACAATGATGGCCAAATTTTGGAATAATTACAATTTTAAAAAAATATTTGTGAAAGAAGTCTATTATGCTCACCAAAGCTGCAGTTATTTGATCAAATATGCAGTTAAAACTAATTATTTACATAAAATAAATTAAATTGCTAACTTTCCATAGCAATGTGCAGAGAATGCGAAACTAGAGTCATTTTGGCCTTTCCATTTTGGAAAAACAGGCTAAACCTGATTATCCTTTCCCGCACGGCTTAAATGAAATAACACTTGAACTGAAGCCTGAAAGCGTTTTGATAGGAATTACTCTGTATCTTGGGCCTAATGTACAAAAATGCTTGGTTTTTATGGCATTTATGGTTACTTGACAAAGCTGTATAAAAGTTATATACATTCAAACTTATGCATTTAGTCTTGACAACTTTATAAAAATTATAGCTGAGAGCGAAAGTGCATTAATATGAACATTTAATTGTGAGCATCACTCATCCAATCAAATTTAATAAATAATATATATTTTTTTAAAGTTGTTTTTGCTTTAAAAACATGTTTTATGGATATATATATGTGGCTGATTATTCACTTTTTAAATTTTTACCCAGTTCCCTTTCAGACTATCCAATCAGCATCTCCATTCACCTCTATCAGTCAAAATTAGCCTTTCATCATGCTTCTGCCCTTCACTCACTTCATCATTCATTTGTACTTTAAATACCTTTAAACAGTAATTTTTATGGTCAAAGGTGAGATGACAATATTTTTTAGTCCAGTGGGCAGAGCATGTGCCCGCAAACCAGACCTGTGCCTCCCTTGGACTGAACCCAAACCGGGACGCATAAATGAATCATAACATAACCCTCCTATGATTTGCATTTGTCTCTGTTTGTCAAGGTTGTTCCATTTGCACTGAATTAAATCAGTGTTTGAACTGGGTCAAATGTTTTTTTTTTCACCCCCCCAACTCACCCCAACCCGAGCATGTGTTCCCACAGAACGAGCCAGGACTAGGTCTGGACTGGTCTGAAATGCATTACAGAGGACCTTTTGAATTAACAGTGCAGCAGAGAGCTCTGGTTTGTGTTTTTTATTCAATTAAGGTATATTTATTGAAGGTTTTTTTTAAACATTTATTCTGTGTGGTGGAGGATGAAAGTGTTGTTTTACATATGAATCTGTGAGTGAGTGAACTGGCACTCACACACACACACACGGCAGTGGCTCCGTTCCATTGCTCTCGAGAGTGTGGTGTGTTTGTGCTGGTCTGTGGACAGCAGATTCAACCTCTTCCTTCCACATATAATGGGTAAAAAGTGTAAGGAAACTAGTGAAAGAGAAGAGAGAGAGACTGTCTAGACTACGCGATCCTTGGCACAACTGTCAGTCGTTGCTGGTTGGTTTTATATATATTATATATATTAATATATATTATATATATATTACTACTTCTACTATGATTACATGCTTCTGATAATTCAATGCAAATGCAATAATCTGAAAACTTAAACTATAGCTCAAACAAATCCACTAAGCACAGCCTTAAGAATGGCATAAGGGATGATTTTTTTTTTGATCGAAATAAGCTTACAGTAAGTACATTTATATACAAATATCAAAAAGCTGAAATATTTTTTTTTCCTCTCTCTTGAAGGTCCAACACATTTTATGTCCTCGCCCTGTATACAGGACCTCAGTGATGGTGACTCATAATATTTCATTCTGCCAAAGCATCAATAAAACTTCAGTTCTTATTTTGAAAGTTGACAAAGAGTGTGACCGTCCACGATTCTCATATAAAACCTGTTTTCACAGCTGTAGAAAGAAAATGAGACCAAAAAATAAATAAAAATCAGAACTTTGGGAAAGATGTAAAAACTCTGCTTTGAGGTATTTGGAGCAGAGTGTTTGAGTGGAGATGAAGACCCGTGAATGCTCAAGGTGAGAGGCAGAGGAGAGAACTTTTCTCATATATATGCTAATGAGAGAGACGGGACATCAGCTCTACCGCTGGCTTGTCAGGAGGCTTTTTTTAAAGTCATATCTTGTCACAGCATAAGGTTCCTATTGACGCTGTGAGATTACTACATGTTCTCTCATTAATTCATCCATTTAATCTGCTGTACTGTTTGAGGGTGTGTTGTGTGTGTGCTGTACATATAGGAAGGTTCTAGAGTGTGTGTCCATCACTGAAGAATACTTACACCATCATTTGCTGTGATTCTGCTCCATACAAAATTTGGATCTCAGCACCCCAGTTCTCACAAGGTGGTGCAGCATTCAGAAAATTGAGTTCAATGGCTTTTAAATTCCTGGATTTGAATTTGATTTAAGGTATCAAACAGGATGCAGAATTTGAGCTCAGATTTGAAAAAGGATGATAGAATGATTTAAGTGATTTTGAATAATCTTTGTAAGTTCATTTGAAAGTTTGCAAACCTTTGAAATTTGAAGCTTTATAGACCTTACAGACAGACAGATATCTTGCTCTGTTTCAATACAGTTAAATTCAGATTCTAACGATAAATTCCAATAAATGCTTAATTGCTAATTCTTTAATTCTGAATTTTGTCCCAGCCTGGTTATCATCGTTTTTCACTGTATGGAAACATAGCCAGGACATTCTGGGAAATATCTCCTTTTTTGTTCCATGGCAGAATTAAAGTAATAATAAATGTAAATAAATGATAACAGAATATTTAACTTTGGGTGAACTCTTCTTTTAATGTTAAGACAGTTGCTCTGATGCAGTATATTCTGCATTCGGCCATATTCATTGTTATGATAGCACATAAGCATTGACCCAAAAGCTTTGCGTTGATAATCCAAGAGAGTTTTCGTGAGCTTTCATCCTCATAAAAGTAAGGGAGCTGCAGCTGCGGGTGACCGAGTTTGATTTTAAGTGTCCAGAAAACAGGTATTCCCCGGGGAAAACACCTGAGAGCGGTGTTTATTTCCAAGTGCTAATAGCACTAATGCCTCCTGAGTGATTCAAATGGCTGATGTGATACGTCTTCTTTGATTGGGTATAAATAGAGGCCTATTCAACAGAACCTCTTAAGCACTGAGACTAGAGTGACTTTTTAACCTCCAGGAATTGAGAAAGTGTACAGGACGGTTTCCAAATCTCCTAGCACCTGAGGGAAACTAGTACAGGAGACTAATCAGGACCATTAGCGGTGAGATGGGCCCGACTGAATGGTGCAAGGAACAATCACTGCTTTTTACAGTACTTTAGTGAGGGGTCACGAGGTTGAATCAGGCTGGACAGGAATAGAGATCTTTTGTCTGTTTTTGAAGAGCACTGGAGGACGTTTTCAGAGTGAGAGGAGAAATTAAGCTGTTTGCTCCAAAGGAAAGTTTCTTCAAAGATTTCAGTATAAATGTTTCAGAGCCACCAGTCAACTGAGGATCTTTGATTGCCAAGCAACATACAGTATGTAACAAAAAAATCAACATAAATTGTTCCATAAAATGTCTGCTATTTATAGGTCTCATATTAATATTCTGATGTGATACAATAGCTTCATAATCAGTATGATCACGCTGACATCAAAACTGCTGTATTACATATTGATGTGCCACATTTGAATGTAATAACCATAACTGTAAGAAATAAAGAAGATTTTTTATTTTTTTCAAATAGCAATTTAAATTTTGGTGAGTTTTGCACACAAATACAAAAGTTTTTATTTTTATTAATACTTTTATTTAGCGAGGATGCAATAAATTAATCAAAATTGACAACACAAGAGTTTTCAACATTGATAATAATGAGAAATAATTCTTGAGCAGCAAATCAGTATATTAGAATGATTTCTGAAGGATCATGTGACACTGAAGACTGGAGTATTGGTTGTTGAAAATTCAGCTTTACCACCTCCGGAATTAATTACATTTTAAAATGTATTAAAATAGAAAACAGTTGTTTTAAATTGTAATATTTCACAATATTGCTGTTTTTACTGTATTTTTGATCATGTAAATTCAGCTTTGGTGTGAATGGGAGTATTTTTTTAATAGATATTATAAATAAAATAAAATAAAATAAAATCTTACAGACCCCAAACTTTTAAATGATACTGCATAGCACATATATGGTCCATTTCCATGGTACTTTTGAATAATAAAAAAATATTATAAAAATTATATGTTTGCAAATCATCTATTTTTGTGATTCAAAGAAGTAAGAACATCATATAGTTTTGTAACTAGGGGTGTGGCCGAATAGTGAATCTGTATTTGGAAGGGCACGGAAAACGAATAATGCGTTCTACAGAGCCACTAATTGGACTTGGTTAGCCGCTTGCTAGCAGTTGACTTTTATTTAACAGTACGTAAAATTTGATGATGGAATTTTTCCTTTAATTAAAAATAATTTAATAAAACTAATTTAAATCATTCCTAATTCAAAATATTTATTAATGAAAAAATATTTAAATAAATGTGCATGCTTATAAACAAAAAAGCACAGAACTAAAAGACCCCCAGTTTGCGACACACACCTCCACTGTGGGAAAGGTGTCGGGTTATTGACCCCTGAGGTAATCACAGTGTGAACACTTGTGACTAAAGTGTCTGCACCCTTCATTATCACCCAGAGTTCACAGATACACACAGGTACAATAACACCTGAAGCCTCAGGGCTTTACTGCACCACAGGAACTCAGGCCTATTATTTCTGTTTCACAAGGGGCCTCAGCATGAGCTTGTCATGTCATCCCACTGAAACACTCAACTAATATTTCATATTCCATATTAGAGTTCGAGCCCTCGAGGGAAGATTCGATGTCAATACAGCAAACCGGATAAAAGACAATAGCATGGTGGATGCAAGTTCACAGGCTCACTCAAGACTCCACATCCAGTCTTGACATCTGAAATGCCTTTTATTTCCACAAAAAGGACGGGGTGAAGGCTTCTGAGACAGTTGTGTGTAGACCTGCCTCCTCCAGAAGCCCCTCTCTGCCCCGCACTGAAAAGATATGTAGTCGAAGTTGTCAGAGTTTGCCTGGAGAGAGACAAAGTCAGGCTGCTTTCATTTACAGACATCTTCCATTTGACCTCTGCCAAGTTGTCTTTGAAACTGTTTTATTGCAGGTCAGCGCGAGAGAGGAGGGAGAGGTGAATGGTTCGGTGGTGCTGAAAAGGACAGATTCCCCTTCATTCTCCGGTTCTGTCCATTCAACCTCTTCAGCCCGAGCCCAATCTCACCAGCAGGCTGCATTGTGTCCGTAATGTGAATTTTGTGGTGAACGTGGATTAAATAGGAGGCTAATAAAGAATGTGGCCGACGGGAAGAGAGTGACAGAAGTGCAGCAATGCGAAGCCTGGAATTAGCTTTTTCAATCTTTTTCTGACAATAGCGGAATAACTTTTCATTAGTCGAAGGTTTTCAAATAACTTTGTGACGTGAGAAACAAAGATGTCTGTAAACTGACTGCTGCTACAGAACATTTCAATCATGTTGACGTCCTACTTTTTTCCCGACCATCCAATAGATTCTGCTGACCAAGTCGGAATTGGTTGTATTCAGAAAGTTTGCAGAACTATGGGGAATTTGCTTCATAAACTTGTGTGTTGAGTTTGCAGATCTCATATGTGTGTGTGTGTGCGTGCACTACCATTCAAAAGTCTAGGGTCAGCAAGGTTTTTTTTTTTTGTATTCATTAAGAGCAAATTAAATTGATCAAAATAAAATAAAGACTTTAACATTGTTACAAAAAACATTTCATTTCACTTCATATTTCAAATTAAAAATGTTCTTTTGTTCTTTCTTTTCATCAAAGAATCCTGGAAAAATGTGTAATGGTTTCCATAAAAATATTAAGCAGTACAACTGTTTTGTTATTGATGATAATAATAAGAAATATTTCTTGAGCAGCAAATCTGAATATTAGAATGATTTCTGAAGCACCATGTGCCACTGAAAAATGATGGCTGCTAAAATGACATTTTAAATGTATTCAAATAGAAAACAGCCATTTTATTGGTGTTAATAATTCATATTTTATTTTTTTTTATTCAGAATGTTGTTTATTTGTAGCATGTTAGATTGCTCCACTTTGTTTGTCATATGTGTGTTTTAACATTACCTTGTGTTCATGCAAGATCCATTCTACAAAATCCATCCAGAGGTTTTCCCAAGCATTCCTCATGGGTTCAACACTCTCTATGTCAAGCAGTCTGAATGCTGTAGTGGCACAATTTTGCTATCACATTAACTGATCGAGAGAGACACACACACGTTCATTTCCAATAGATGGATGTCGTTACATTATGTCACTGCATGTCTTACATCATAGAGAGCAGAAACTCATTCCTGTCTTTCTTTTTGAGCTACTCTGAGAAAGTAGATGAGTTGCATGCTGATATTGTCTGAAAAACCTGTACAGGTAGATTTTCAACCTTTAACCATTGGTATGCCTTTTATCTAAATATCTGTGTCATGTATTAACACGCAAGACATTTACTCCCTAATACAAGAATGTGTTTCTGCTTACAGGCTGAGCTGAAAGGTCTGTGTGTGTGTGTGTGTGTGTGTGTGTGTGTGTGTGTGTGTGTGTGTGTGTGTGTGGTGTGCAAATGGCCCTGGATAAATGAAACCTGAGGTTTTCTAACTGTAATTGCTTTGCATTGCTCATGCATTTCAATGTGAAGGCCTGTTTGAAAGAAGCAGCAGAACTGGATGTAATGATTCCAGTGTCACACAAAACTGATTTTCAAAGCTCTTAGAGTTACTATCAGAGAGAAGATTTTCCCTGATGCAGTCCTTCAAGGGAAACCACTGAAGTTAAAAACCTTGCATATCTTGCACAATGCTCTCATGTTCTGGCCATGGGAAATTTCCACTGCTCTCATTTATAGACCTACTATGAGTGCTTTAAGTGTCCTGTGCTGTAGATAGATCGATAGATAGTTGAATAGTACATACATGTATATAACAATAAATATGTTTATGGAGAGAGAGAGAGACTGATGGCTAGTTGTTACATTCTTTATGCCAGTGAATAGGCTCTGGGATTCTGGGTTGTTTTATTTTTTAAAGTTTTTGTACAGACACACACTTTAATGTCTTGGCTACAAAAAAAAAAAAAAAAAAAAAAAAAAAAAATACACACGCACGCACACATAATGACGCACAATGATAACTTGCCCCAAGCCTATTATTATATTAAAAATATATCCCTGTCTTCATAACATAATTCAGCCTTTAGTTAACTCTTGTTTAAATGTATGCTAGTGTAGTTTTATTGTGTTATTCAACAGCAAATATGCAAAATATGGGATTTTTTTCTCATTTAAGGGGGTTATGAAAATGCATAAATATTGCGTTCCACATAGTAGGCTACTTGCACATCATATGTAAGCTGAATTGTGAATTCTTCCTATTGCGTTTACTCCACCTAATGAAACATGAATGTAATCGCATTCAACAGTGTTCTGCAGTTGAGTGCTTGATAGTTCGCTACAGTGCGTTGAAGATAATCACGGCAGCTCGCGCTGAAAGGGCGGTGCTTCAAGGTAAAGTCCCCACCCCACGGGCGTGTCGTATGCAAATGAGCGACAATGCATCCACCTGCCAAGCTGTTTAGGCAGCATTTGAGGCGAGCGAATGAGAGCGCACAGAAGTGCGCTTGTGTTTGGAAATACTCAGACGGGCATTCACGGCGCTCAAGCTGTTCACGGAGTTGTCAGGTGGCTTTTACGCTTCTAACGCGTCTTAGCTTAATATCCAATGGGATTTTATAACAACTGTACCAAATGAACACTATAATAGAGAAGAAGAAGCACACCGCGCTCAGGTGTTCAGAGAGATAAGGACTGGACCTCACTTTACCTGCAGGACCCGGGACATACGAACATTAACCAGAACCCAGACATTTCCTGGATTCACTCTTTGAATTCAACTCAAAGTTTCTTCTAGACAGCTTGGAGCAAGCAGGTAAACATTGGACTGCATTATTATGATTATTATTATTATTATTATTATTATTATTATGAGCTACATTTAAACGTCCAGATTTGATTTCTAAATGCAGTGCAACTTTTGATTAACTCAGTGGGCTTTGCAGTGAATCCAGGTTCCTGTCATATCTATAATAATAATTTCCCGATATAACTGTCAGTGTTGGCAGAAATATTTTTTTCCTCCATTATGCAAAATGTAATTTCTTGAATTTATTAATGTAATTGTTGTTTGCTATATATGGGTAGTTGACAACATATCCACTGAATTTTAAGTCAACATCAAGAATTTAGTTTAAAATGAGCATATATGATGTCAAGGGTCTTTTAAGGGTCCTGATCACCATTTTATCACCTTTACAAGTTAATTTTAAATGGTTCTATATAATGACAAATTGATTTTCAAAAGTACAGTATTCCACATAGTACTTCAATGTAATGTGGTGCTAAACACTGCATGTATAGAATAAGTATAGAGGTAAAGTCACCCCACAGAAACTGCTTGACGTTTCATGTTAATGTTGGTTAGATTAAGAATAACACATTCTCTTGCATTTCCCACAACGGCTAATAATATCCCTGTATGCACACTTAATAACCTTATAATTCTTTGCATTGTCACTTATCTCTACTCTCCACTGCGAGACTACGCTGCTTTACTTTGCACAGCTCCTTTCTTGCTGTTTCCCAGCGTTTTTCTAAAACAAGTTAACCATACACTGAGCTATCCTGGAGCTCCTGTATATATAACAGCACAATAGGCAGTTAAGAAGGAGTGAGAGAAGTTTATTTTCATTGCTCTGCTGGGTAGCAGGAAAAAGAAACAAAATACATTGTCTCCAGGAGCCAGATTACATGCCTTTACAAAACAAACACCGCAACAATTTCACAAACTAGCAATAAACAAACACAATAAATGCAGATGTGGGCTGTACATATTGATTCTATAGTGCCAAATAGGGTAAGAACATGAAGAAAGCAAGAACTGCATAAAAATAAGTGAGACCAGTTGACCTGTTGATCAGTCATAAGACTTGATTATGAATGTTGACAACTTGCACTTCCAGGAAGGCTGAATTTACAAGCCAAGTTCGATTTGTTGAATTATGAGATGCTGAAGAGCCTGTTCTATTCGTTATGTTTTATTAATTTCTTTAATTAAATTCATCGTATTGGAATTTATTAAATCACAATTTAATAATATGTGTTAATGCGGTAGCTGAGGAATTATTTTATTGCAGTCTTCAAAAGTTGATAGAGTGCCTCTTAAGTGGAAGTTCAGTTTAAAACATTAATAAATCAAAAGTGTAACTGAAAGAATGATAATTGAATGCAACAGCTTGAATGTTTCACCCACAATTCCACAATTTTTCACATAATATTTTGACTTTTCTTTAAAAAAAAATGCCCTAAAAGCCATAAATTTTGGGGTGTATGTATTGATCTATCCTTTCACTGTATTTGTGAGACTGTATCCATAATTGCTTGCCTCCAACTGTGTCTGTGTGCACTTGTGTTCATATAATTGTTGTTTAATTTCACTGGCTTGTGTGAGGTAAAGAGGCAGAGATTTTAGATAAACAGCCGGACAGTTAACAAATTGCCTGCAAATAGCTGAGGTTTGAACAGCTGCTTCCACTCATAAACGCTCTGTGGCCAGGCAGCGCTTTTTTGGACTGATCGTCTTCCGCTAGTACTACTTTTTTAGTTTTTTAAGATGTTTGTTCGTTAATTCAGAAAAATAGTATTACGCATGCAGTTGTGATCAATGTCAATGCCATGTGGCTTTGGGAATGGTATCACTGATTTAGATATATCCACGCCAATTTACGTTTTTAAGATTAAGTGTCATGCTACCACTGAGCAGCACGAGTGCAGCCCCTCTATGGGTGGCAGCCTTGTTCCTGTCCGTCTGAAAGAGACGGACTATGTGGCAGCAGTGGGGTTTGTCAACATACTCCCCTGGGGAATATCCTTTTGCTGTATGTTTCAAACAAATGTAACTGAACCCTTATTTTTGGTGAAATGTTCACTGTGGAGGGCCTCTTAGCTTCTCTTATTAAAGCAGGGAGCCCAGAGGTAAAACATGTGGAACTTTAAAATATCTGGAATACATATGGGCGAACAAGATTTCAGATATGACACTGAGATTAAGAGAATGCATTCAACATGTATTTTCCTTTTTCTTTGTATATTTTCATTTGATTTGAAGCTACTGCTGCTGTGATCAATAAAAAATGTTATAGCTGAAGGTGAGCAGCAGTTTTGTGAATAAGGCGCAAACCATAATGAATTTAATTAACATAAAAAGGAAGCATGTTTATGCTTTGAAGAATGACAGTGACTTCATTTGAATGCACTGTAGTGCACTACAGTGTTTGCTGAAATATGGCATGCAAAAGTGTGCCAAATGTAGAATTCGCTCCGTAGTCAGTAACCCAAAGAAAATTACTTTTTATTTTTATATTATTATATTATATTTGCATCCTTTAACTTTGGAAAGCAGTAAGTGACATCATATCATTTACAATAATGTGCTTTTTCTTCCCAGTGACCTCTTCAAGTGTGTCTTTCTGAATTCAACGGATGCACCATGCTGTTGGACAGTCTATGGTCAGTCCAGGTTCTCCTGGCTCTATCTGTCCTAACATTGGGTTCGGGCGGCGAACCTCAGAACGCCCCTCGGGTCTTCTTGTCCTTCAAAGGTAAAAGAGCATTTCTGATTGGCTTCAGCTCCATTTGTGTGGCCTGTGGCTTTGGGGAACCGTGTGAATGTTCTGGAATATACTTTTCTCATGTGCTACCTTCTGGTTTTCATGACTGAATTTGATGAGTTGATAAATGTTCTAGGTTCGGAAGGAAATTCACTGCGTAGACGGATTCTCCAGTCCAACCGCACATTGAATAAGTGAAAACCGTCTGTGCATTTCTAATGGCTTTCCTGTCAAACGTCTCAGATTTTTCTCAGCCAGCTGCGTCCACTTTCATTCTGTATCAGAGTAATTAAAAACACAAACAAGAGTTGAAGAAACAGTCATTTCGAAATTTACAGAAAACCAAACATGCCGTTTCAATTATTTCGGTAGTATGGTTTTAAGTACATTTCTGAAATAATCAATAGCAGATGCAAAACAGGAGATGTTTGATCTTAGTGATGAAATGCTGGCAGATGAGTCTACTGTTTTAGCACAGGGCCTGAACTCTCTCACAGATTCACGCTTATTCATACAAATAAACCTCCTTAAAAGATTTTTACGGTCTGATGCAGTAAAAGAACATTTTCCATTCCGTTCCATTCTGATCTGAAGAATAATAATGTACACTATTAAAAATAAAGGTTCTTTATTGGAATCAGTGGTTACATGAGGAAGAAGCTTTCCATTCGACAAAAAGTTCTTTACAATGAAAAAAAAAAGTTCTTCAAAAATTGATTCAAGAACTGTTCACTGAAAGGTTCTTTGGAGAACCTAAAATGGTTCTTCTGTGGCATTGATGCAGTAAACCTTCAAATCCTTCAACTCAACTTTTTAAACAAGAGATCAAGTGAGTGAACTCAGTATTCTTATACATTGAAAAATGGTTCTTGGTGAACCTAATGTGCTGCAAAAACCATTCAAGAAGTTGTATTTTTTTTTAAGAGTTCAATCGGCTGTATCTGGGCTTTTAAGAAGCATCTTATAGAGTTAAATTATCAAGATCAGCTACTACACTGCTGGAGATCCATCCTGCGATCAGCCGTTTGAGAGAAGGGACCGAGCAATTTCCCTGTTTGCCAAAGGCTCAGTGTCCCAGACCAGAATGCACTGGTGGACTTAATTACAAAAGCTGGCCAGCACAGTTCATTATTCAAGGCTTTTTTCTGCTTTAATCAAGATGGATTTAACACTCCACTGAGCGTGTTTGTAGACCCAGACGTTTTTGAATGATTTCAAATATTGCTCTCTCTGGAATTGCTTTACTTCATGCTAGAACCCTTACCTTTACAGAACCTACAGTCTTTGATTAGCTCCATGATGTCTAAATTGTTCTTATAATATATTGCTATCAGCAGGATCTAATGTGGTCATGGTTGAAAAGGTCATGGATTTGCGATTTTGTTCATTCTCTTAGGAAAAAGCTGAGTCGCAGCAGTATTTGGATTCTGCAGTCGCAGAGCTCTCGAGTCAAACTCACATTTAACGCTTTTAATTGGTTTTGGAGAGCGACTGCAAACCTCATCATAAGACAGCACCTGCCGTCCACCCCAAACTGCAGGCCTACTGTTTTCACTCCATAGTGCCTCACAGCACGCACAGGAATGTGCTAATTATTGTCAAATCCACGCCCATTTTAAGATTTTAAACCTCCCTTCTCATCTGAGTTTGGTGCATTATATGATCATTGAATCGTTTCTCTAAAACTTTCCTTGAATAGTTCTCAAAGCTTTGAAGATCTAAAACCCAGCCCGTCTTTGTTGAAGTTAGCTGTGTCAATACGTCAATCGCTATTAGATACGTTATCAGTTTTTCCATTTTACAGTGCTTTTATTATCAGGAACTGTGTGACAGAAGTATACAAAGCCAAAGTGAGCACGTTTGAGGCTCATAAAGCTAGAACGTCTGACTGTCTGTAATACCTTATATCGATTTGCTCTGTCAACCCACTTTAGGGGTCAGGAGTTGAGAACCCCACTAACACTTTTCTAGTAAAGCAGTTCCACCCCACTTGGAGAATAAATCAAATCACACTTTAATTGTGCTTTAAGCTTTGCAACTTCCTTCCCCCTTGTGTTGAAATTCATCAAGGTTGTTTCACATGATGCCGACAGTGAGGGCTTTTAAACCAATGGCAGATGTGGTACCTTTTCCATATCAGTTTTAGGAGAAACCCAGTCTTGTTTGGTCTGGTGTAGAAATGGATTGTCTTCGTAAATGGAATGATCAATCAATGCTGTTTGAATGTATGATTTAATTCCACGTCTCGTCTCCACCTTTGAAAGGTGACCCAGCATGCACAATTGATTTAGTGCTGTATGAGTCTGTGTCGCCAGCCTCCCTCCAGACGCGTTCTGTCCCCCCTTAACTACACACACACACACACACACATACAGACACACACACACCCCACTGGGTGTTTAGACTAGTGTTGGCTTAACTTGTCCTGCTCATTCTGATTTGATGTCAGGATCGCTGCTTTTAAAAAATTGTCCAGGACTGATTAGAGTACGTTAACGCAGCTCTGGATAAGTGTAAAAGGATGATGTACCTGAAACATTGAAGCTCCTGTGCTTGGAGGAGAATTCATAGGTAGCACCTTTGAGCTTGTGCTGTTGTGATGCAATACCAGAGCTCATAGTTGACTTTAAACCTTGTTATTGTATTTATTTTATTTTATTGTGACCCTCCTTGGGACTGATTTGCAGCAATTATGGGCTAAAATTAATGAGAGCAATGTAGATTTCCTCAGAATTAATTTAATTATTTAGTTTTTTTTATTATTTAATAAGGATACCAACTTATACAGACAGTTTTATTTTATAGTTTTTAGTTATAGTTTTGTACCATGAACCATCATACTGATTACATTTAAAACAGAGGAAAATGTAGGAAAATTTAGTGTTGGGTCTCTGCCAGTTTAAGGTGGAGCTACCTATTTACAGATATAGGGGAGGGATTTGGTAATTGTTTTTGTATCCTGTTTTGTTCTAATAGATGACATTTTAAACCTGATCTAAGAACGTTTACCTTTAATCCAATTGCTTGACTTTGGGACAAAGGCAGCAACTGTTGTCAGATCAGCGAAAGAAGGTATACTTTAGATTGCTTTGCTTTGAAATCCCACTGGTATGTGTTCATCTGTTTTATTCAAATAGATGGCATTTTTACACTGACACCAGAAAACTTTGGTTGGTTTTATGACAAAGGCAGCAATACTGTTTGGCAGATCAGCAAAAGAAGGTATTTTGTGGATTGCATTGCTTTAAAAACCAACTGGCTTATGTTTGTTTGCACTTGATATCAGAACTGATTCATCTAAGTCTTGGTCCTTGAATTTTGATTTTAACAAGGTTTACCAGTTCATATAAAGAAGCATTATGGATCATAATCATGTTTATGAGTTGCACAGTTTACTGTATTAATCATATACCCATACATTCACATGCTAGTGGACACATTTAGAAGTCAGAGGTTTTAGAAGTAACAGTTTTTAAGTGACCCAATTTTTCATTTATCAGAATAAAATGTTGGAAACTGGATAAAACCAGAGAGCCCCATACCAGCATAGCTTATTTTTACTTGTGTGGTTAACCTCTATATGCCAAACATGTGGCATTCATAGTAGCCTGCAAATATATTTTTTAATTTCGTAAAATAACTACTGTTGGTTTGAAGGGGTCGGTTTTTGCCAGAGTGGTGGTGATCATTACACGTCTCATTGACTGTTACACCCTATACAGCCATAATACACTATAATTAATGTGCTAAGGCCATTACACATGTGTCTGCCAGACAAGGAAATATTACTTAAAAGATGAGAACAGAACTGCAAATGGACAGGTTATGGGCAAGTGGGAATGGGTTGGCAGCAGACCTGTATATATCTAGGTACACAAAATGATTTTTTAGGTCTTTTTCAAGCTAATGCACATGCACGTTCTAGAGTATTTTTCTATGTTCTAGGCTATGCATATGGCTCTTTTAATTAAAAGATGGTACTTCATTTATGCAGCTGCCTTATTGAGCATTAATTTTGATTTGAGTGGACCGTGATCTCCCTCTTATAACGTCTCTGATGTCATCCAATCTCTATAAAGAGTTCTGTGCTGTCATGTAAAATCAGGTCATTTGAAATGAAGTCAGTCGAGAGTGATTTGTTCTCCAGGCCTTTAAGTATCCGCTTTTATAGAAGGAACACTGGACGTATTGTGTTAGAGCGGGTAATGATCATTCAAACCTGGCATTGCGACCACATGAGGATCTCAAGAGGAGATCTGATAAGGATGAATAGACAGATGGATGATAAGGGAAAAAGAGCCATTTGGAAGAGTCCTTCTTTCTTATTCTCTAGCTCTTTTCTCTTTCTTTCCATCTAAGCCATTTCCTCTGAGACTGTTCGGATTTCAGGAAAACACTCTCTTGCGACACTAGAGGCTCCAATTCACTTTGAGGGCCTTTGGCATTCGAGACTGTGTGACCGTTAACCCTGTGAGGGTGTTCCTGCCCTCCACGGTTGAAATAGGCCAGGTCATAGTCCTGTATTAAAATAGCTGCTCTGGGTAAAGATAAGTTGTGTGGACTTACTGGCCCCTAAACAGGAAGAGTCCTTCCAATCACACAAAGGGCTCAAGCCTGTTGACACAAAGGACACTTTTAGTTTATCTAATCAATGATTTTTGTCGGCTGACTGATTGCGCTTCAAAACTGGCTGGGTGATATAAAAGTAGGCAAGGCTTTGTTGCAATGTTGTTAATGTACTTAATTATAAGGACAGTAAGTTTCCTAAAATTGTGTTAATTTACCCTTGTCTTGCAATTTGTGCATAATATGTGCATATTAATGCATTTAGATGTTTTAATGACATTTTTTGAGAAAACAAGATCAGATTCTGCTGACCTGCACAGAACTGCTCTATAACAGGGGAAAATGACTAACAAACTGTGGTCGTTATACACCATTTACCCACATTCAACCTCCTTATCAGTGTATCTGACTGCTCATGCCGGCATGGTTCAGTAATCTAGAGTGATATGACGATGTCGTTTGTGCTCAGCATTCCCACAAACCTCTGCTCTAATCCATGCAGCTGCATCGTAATGCAGCCTGTTTACATCTCATCAGGACACAGGCAGCAGCTGGACCTAAAAAAACCCTCACAAACCGGAGCATGCTCTGCGAGTGCTCAGAGTGAGGTCAGCGGATTATCACACCCTTTCACACGAGTTTCAGGTCAGCCGGTTCAGTATGAGTGTATGGATAGAGGGAGAGGCTTCTGAGTGCTGTGTCTCTCAGCTAAAGGCATGAAATTTCTAATTATATAGGGGTTATGACAGGGTTTTATATATTTATATATATATATATATATATATATATATATATATATATAGAATGACAATTAAGCACCTTACCCCCACTCTCAATACTGTAATGCAAAATAAATTATTTAATCGTTTAAATTGTGAAGTATTTTAATATTTGTTGTACTGTCTGATTTTATTAGAAGAAACACTGGTTTAAACAAATTCTATTTTTTTATTATATTGCATTGTTTTTCTATATATGATACTATATTAATTTTGTAAGATTTTTAAAGGCACAATATGTTAGATTTTTTAATTAAAATATACAAAAACTACTAGGACATTGTTATGTATTTTGCTGACTTGTGTACTTACATTATCCCAAATGTTTCAAAGAATGTTTAAATCCTGAGAAATAAGCAGTTTTAACTAGTGACACGGACTGTGTCCATAGTATCATTGTGTCGCCTGCCAATGACATCATAACACCTCGATTTCCTCAGTTTTGTTTTGTAGAAAACATGGAAATACCAAAGGTGTCATCTGTGGGGCATCGGCTGTGGGGATAAAGACCACAACTCCCATGATTCCACAGCATCATCAAACTACGCCTTTCTTTCTTTGTTTGTTTTGAATACGTGCCCTCTAGCAACGAAAACTTACATATTGTGCCTTTAAGTAAAAAAAAAAAAAAAAAAATACTAACCTGATTTTACTCTTATTTTAATTTGTGTTATAGTAATAAGAATGTAATGAGAATTATTGCTGTAATGCAAAATTCTTAATGGTTGTAATAATTTTCATTATGGTTAATATATTTTCTTCTTCTGTTTGTTTTTTTTTTTATTTTTTTTGTGAAATATGACTAAGGAATTTTTTATAAGACCCCCCCCCCCCAATTGTCTTTATTCTTTAAAAATCTATATTAGACTGAAGACATAGCTTGAACGCACTGAAAATAAATCTGTGTAGGGTTTACTTTGAAGGAATTTTCAGAAACAGCAAGTAACACAATGAATTAAATTTCATTTGCACAAAACCTTTTTGATTTTGTTTTTTTTGTTACAGTGTACTTACAGTGCACATAATTTATCTTAAAGGGATAGTCCTATAGTTCATATGGGCTTAGAATGACATGGGGTGAATAAATGATAATAGAATTTGAATTTGTGGGTGGAGTATGACTTAGGTACGGGCAACTTTAAACCAAACAGCCCGTGACAGCATTGTCATTCCAACTCCAACAACTTGGAAACAAAATCTGGCCACAATCTACTTCCATTCCATTTAAAAATTGTAACAGAGAGTAATCCAAAGCAGGGGAGGGAAACACAGCTTGGTTGGAGTGGACAAAGAAGGTCAGTGAAACTCTTACTGGGAGAGGAAGATTTCCTGTTTATTGGCACTGAATGCTTCTAGTCATGTCATGCAGTCAGATGTGGCCAACACTGATTTAAATGTACATCTGCATATCAGAAGTCACATGGGTGGTCCTCATTTCTCATTTTGGGTCATGGATTGTGTAAGTGTCTGTTTGTGTGTTCCACAGCTTTTATTGCTGGTCTGTCCGCAGATGCTGGAGATTGATGTTTATGTGGGCACCTGGTGAGGATGAAGTGTCTCTAGTAGTCACACACACACACACACACACACTCACACAGACACATGAACTCCATATGGATTCTCACATAATGAAGTGTTTATTCATTTGAGGGGTCAAAATCTTTAGGTGACTGTTCACTATCAAACACAGCTCTTCGTAATACTTGATTTTGATTGGTCAGTCGTAGCTTTCTGAGGTAAAAAAAAAAAAAGTGTGTATTGTCCCAGGGCACTGATTTCCTATACAGCTGTGCTAGTTTAAATATTCTGTTTTGTTCTCACATTATAAAATACTTTAAACTCAAACCAATAGTTCATATTTGGTTAGTATTTGATATTTCAGTCAGTTTTGTTTATTTGGTTAGTAGCCATGAAATAAGAGGGATTATTTAGTCAACTGGTCATTATCAAAAAATAAACCCCTTCAGCGGGTCAAAATTTGGTTTATTTGCCGATAATGACCAAAATACGTTTAGGAAAGTATTTTTCTCTTGCATTCTGTCTTGGTTGTCTTGCATTTTCTTTCTCCGTCTCTCTTTATGTTTACTACTTTCTTTTTCTCTTTCTTCATTCCCTTCTCTTTTCTCTTCTCTCATCTGATCCATTGACATGGAGGAATCTTCGTGAGGCCGAATACTTAAGATTCTTGGGGCGGCAGCAGTGTACACTTTTAGCTCTCACAGGAAGAGTGATGTTAGGTTTACCGTGGCCTCCCTTCTGGACTCTCACCTGTGCGCTGCTGGGGGTTTTGGGTTTCGCCGTCTGTCAGTGCTCAGCTGTGATTAAAACTGGGATCTTTCCTCAGCAGGAATGCTCAGAGATGCCAATCCATACTTCTTTATTTCATTCCATCTGTTGTATTTGCCACACTGGAGAGTGACACATGAAATCACATTCATGTTTTACTTGTCCTAGTAGCTGAGTGGATTATTTTTCTCACTGTAATCACAGTATTACCCTGGGGATATCTGTGGGTTTTATCTGTCAAAAATAAACTAAATCTTTACAGTTAAGAATTAATATTTTGCAACTACAATTAGGCACCCCAGTTCTTCAAAGTGCAGTTATTTTATCATTTTTTTCTGACTTAAATATTCTTCTTTTTTACTTTTTTATTGATATTTTAACACATAATTACTTTGTTAAAGTAATGAGAATAATGAAATCACCTTTCTGAATAATCATCACTGCAACAACACAAAATTCTTAGTGGTCCTAAAAATTTACATTTCTACATTTCTTATTGTTTATATTTATATATATATATATATATATATATAAATGGCTCTGAATTCAGTCATAGATTTAAATGGAGTATACTTAGTTCTAGTGCTTCCATTCTCAGATTAAAGTGTCAGATAGAATGATGGTCTTGTGGGATTAAGAGTGTGTGATTATTACTGACACATATTTATTGCGTGGTGAGTGGAATAGCAGTGGAAAATAAGATGAGACTGCTCTGTGGGGGTGAGAGGTGATTTTAAACAGTCTTAATTAGGTCTTGACCGGGGAATTGTCTCTCAGTCCAATTTAACCAGCATTTGACCATGTCTGTGAGTTTATTATAAAATTACTGTATAATTTGTCTTTCATAACCATTTGATTGTCATGGTAGAATTGAGAAATCCTGAATGTGAGCTGCTGTGCTCTCATTGGCTATGATATAGTGTTGAATTGGGATTAACCAAATGGAACACCATGTTTATAATGATCAGAGACTGGGAACATAAGTTGTAATTGAGCTGTAGAGAACTTTTCATTAATATAATTCATACTGTATGGTTTTACAATTATTTTATTGCACAGATGGAATTTTATGCAAAATAAAAGGCAGAGCATGTGCCGTTATAATGTCTACACAGTTCAGTATCATTTAGAGTTTGGTGTATTTTCCCAGAACGTTCTCTTGTGAAGCTTTGGAGCAGCTCTGACCCCATCCCACGGAGGGGCTCTGTTTAATGAGCTTGGCATCATTAATCAGCACACTGTCAGTAATTCACTAGATCTGCCCATCTCAAATACTTGCAGATTAAGATTTAGATCCTAGAGATGATCTGGATTCACTTTAGTTTGCTGATTTATAGTGTGAATGCCTAGAAATTAAGTCATGATCACACAATTCTCATTTCTCAGTGGATTGAACCATGTAATATGAAGAAACTCATTGTAAGTTGTTTTCAAAGTCAATAATGAGTCACTGAGAACTAGATTGAGGAGGCTATCATATTAAATGTCACTGTCCATTGTTTTCCAATAGGACACAAAATTTGTGAAGTGTTGGTCTCAGAGTCCGCCCCTGCATCCGGACCCTTTGATGCCTTCATTGAGATGCTGATTTGTGCTCTTCAGTCACCCGACACTGCATGCTTTTCGAGTGGGTGGCAATTGTCATGGAAGAAGATGAGCTCTCATCTGCTCTCATTGAAGCAATGCCAGGCCCTCCCTCTCCACCGTTGACCCTCCACCCACGATCCACCCCTCTTCCTGGTGGGAAATGGGTGGAGGTATGGCTTTGTGAGAAGATCAACTTTTTTAAAGTTCCCTGTGGATTGTGGAATTGGCCAGGAGTCGGGGGCGTATTGCAGTCCTAGGGGTGCAGAGGGATGGAATGCAAAAGGGGTGGGGCTTCACACATCCCTTGTTGTTGTTGATGTTTTTGTTGTTTCGTCTCGCCCCCACGTTCATCCACATAAGAAGGGCGAGCAGGCAGGCGGGCGTGAGTGGCGAGAGGGCATTTGTGTGGGTTCATCATTCTGTTCACAGCAGTTCATTCACATTCTGGGAGATCTGGGGGTGGGCTTGTGACTGGCACCGGGCCTTTATTTTCCATCAATGACTGCCTTACACACTGTGCCACAGACATGCACACATGCACACATTCACATTAACCTCAAACTTCTGAACATATAGAGATATAGAAGGACAGCTGAATTTGTGTAGAAATAAAACTTTGAAATGAATGACATTGATAATAAAAATAAAAATCTAAAAAAAGCATGCAGCACTTATAACCTCTGAATTGGTCATATGTGTGGCTTAAAGTCATGAATTCAAAGTTAATCCAATTTTCTAATAAATGTGCCTGGTTTTATGATGTATGATTTGTGTTATTTAAATGATTTGATAATATGAGATTAAATTTAGTAGCTTTAAAAATGTTAAATAATTTAATAATCATATTCATTTAAATGTAGCAATATTATTTCCCACTAAATATAATATTTTATATCACATTGTGGAAGTCAATTTGCTGATTAATGTTATTTTTAAGGCATTCTAAATCAAGACAACATTTGCGATTCAAACAAGCATCAAGATCTTTGAGTATAGTATGGTAATATGGTAATAATTTGGTAAAAATTAGATTAAATTAGACTTATGGTAAAATCTCATCAAAATTTAAGTCAGTTTACAAATCATTTTTTATTATTAGTGGATGTGGACTCATGGGGATTTCCACTAATTTTTTTTTTTTTTTAGAAGTTTTTTTTTAACTTCTTTTCAATTGTTTTTAAATAAATGTAATCTATATAAATTATAGAATATAATGACAAGAAAATGTTGTTGATGGTTGATGCGTAATCTTATATCGGCCCACACTTTTAATACTAAATCTATTTCTTTTTTTATTATTATTAATTTTAATTCTGAAGATGGTTGCTTCTTCTCCTGATGTACCACATCACCAAAGTAGAGGAGAGATTTTCATCTCTCTCTTTCTTTAAGGTATTGACATCTTTGTCGTTTCACCTCCAAACGTGAGAACATAGAGCATGTAGCTATTGGCCGAGACCAGAGTCCCTCAAAATACAACATGATGGGTCTTTTCTCTGATCGTGTTTGTGTTTACCCACTCCTCTGACATCAAAGTGATGCCACTCAGTAAGTAAATGCACTTTATCCCAAGTCCCATTCACACGAGCCCGTTTCCCCCCGGGCAAGGTGCACTGCTCCGGGAGACCCATCAAAGGTCTTTTGTTTAGTAAATATATAAGCCCAGGGGAGGTTTTACCACATAAGGTCCCTGTTTAACTTCTTAACTTGACCACTTGTTGCCCTGCTTAGCGTCTGAATGGTTGTTAATGAATACTTTATTGCCACTTTGCCGCATGCATCACAGTGACTTTGTTTAATTTCTCTATCCAGGCGCCATGTGGCGTTTACCAGAGAAGTGGGGAAACGGCACATTTGCATTTCCTTTCTGTGGAAAACACAAACGTGGAATGAGTACAAGTGAGGAAAAGACAGCAGTAGACTTGCACGCACAAAGACAGGGGCAGAAAGAGATTGCAAAGGAGGGTGGCATGCGTGGAAGGGGGCCGGAGTTGAATTTGTTATGGTGTTTGTGTGGTTGTCCGGGATGGGGATACAGTAGGAATCAGATTTCCCCCCAGCCCCTAAGGTTGATGCCTCAGCGATCTTCCTGCCACAGTGGTCTTGTTTGGACATGTTTAGAATTTATCTTCCATGCACACACGTGTTAATATGAGCGTTGAGTAACAGTCTATATTCTGGCTGTTGAGTAAATGTGTGCTGGTGACTCTTGGGTGTCATGAAGCTAGTGTATAATCAGGTTGTGCTCCAGATGTGTGTGGAAGCCATCATTTTTATTCTCATTGCCATTTAGAACATATCCTGACTCTGAGGTATTGCACTTGTGTGAACACATAAGTGTGTGACCACTGCCACGGGATTATGATTGTCATCACCCACTTCTGGTTTATTTTCTGTAAGAAATGACTAATAACTCCATCAATTAGCTAGTAGAACAGCTGCAGCACTGATTTTGGACTATTTAAATATCCCAGTGCTTTCAAAAAAAATTTTTTTGGAAAGTTATTTTCATATTGCATCATATTCGTGACTCACTGAAAAATGTTTTTATAGTATGTTGGACACCCAAAGAAAACCCGCCCAACAGAAATAATAATAATGTAACTCTTTTTCTAACTTGGTTTTAATATGATGAACTTCAAGCATCAAGCGATCTTTTTTTGCCATTTGACGGCAAAAGATTAACAGAAGATTTGTTGCTTTATCATGTTGCACCTTGTTAAAATGCAGTGTTAGTGATAATTCATTACTGATGTTTTCATAATGTTCAACATGCATAGAGGCAAAAAGAGCCGCGCTTGTCCCAGTGACGCTGAATTGAGTAACTTTAATTGAATGAGCAGAGATTCAGCAGCTTCTAATGACACTCCAGGGGAATGGCCAAGCAAGGTTTACTCTCATGTGTGTTTGTGTTTGCATCCCTTTATCTGTTAAGGCCAAGTTCATAAATACCTCACTGCGCATTAAATTATCCCTCAGACATATAAAAATTTTGTTTCAGTAATAATAATTCAGTAATATTAAATTTTATTCAATAATAAGAACAACAATAACAACAACAGTAATGATGAAAATAATGATAATAGTAATAATAATAATAATAATAATAATAATAATAATAATAATAATAATAATAATGACTTGGACAAATATGTCCATGATAATGAATAAACAATAAACAAATGAATATATATAAAATATTACAATTATTGGAAATATATGTTGTTTATATTAATGATAATAATTTGTACTATTTAATAATGATAATATTTATTATTATTTATGCCATTAATTATTCGTTCATTTTACCTTGCAAACTATACTTTAAATAAGTTACTTTGCCTATAGTTACCTAAAAGTGTGATTATCTGTTAAAAATACTGGTCAAAGCTATTGTGGCGGCGGTTAGACGTGTTTTGCTTGGGTTCATGTGGTTCATGCCAAATTTTCACCAGTGTTTTTCGCTCTAAATCTCTTACCTGAAGCAAAAAACCTGCTCTATATCAGGACACATTTGTCCTGCCGTGACAGACCAGCATCACTCCCTCTCGAGGTTTTGTGCCAGTTTGTATTGCCAAAGTGGTTTCAGTTCTTACCTGGAAAAAACTAACAAGTTACAGTGCTGGCATCAGCCAACCACGTCTAAGAACTGAGAGGTGACTTTAACAGCCATCATCTGTTCTGTTCATAATCTGTTATGACATTTTATTAGAATGCGGGGAAAAAAGCAGTGATCTTGTGGCTATTCTGCTGTAGCCAAGGTATTTCACCGCTCTTTACCTCCATGTGACAGAATTAATTGCTGGAAACTTCAAGTACAGCTAGATGGACGACCTCTTCTATGATTCGCTTCTTAGTTTTGACAAGCCACGGTAAGAGGGCACTCAAGTCCAGTACTGTTTAATAATCATCACATCACATATGACTGTCAAACCGGTCACGCACACCACTGGAAAATATGATGTGTTTAAAACTTGTCATCTCAGGCTCATACTCTTCTCAACATAGACTTCAATTTGTTTCTCTCTCTACGTCTCTCTGTAGGTGATTGTATTATTTCCAGTTGTGCTTATAATGGCTCGGCACGATGCAGAACTGGAGGGTTGGTTTTGGACTAGAGTCCCATCTGTTCCCAGATGGAGTCCAACATGATTTGGAGTTCACACATTTATTATTTTGATTTGAACAAGACCATTTTCTCCCATAACCAGTCTGAAGTCTCTCAGTATATGAGATTGATTTTCGCTGCAAATATAACAGATGAAAATAAGATATGTGATGAAGGTATTCAGTGACATCTCACCTATTCAGAAGGATATGAATGTTATTCTTATAATAATTTACAAATGGATTGCTTTGTTCCGTTTTTTTTTATTTTTTTAATGAATTCTCATTAGCCAATAGGTATCAATTACATCTCATTCTAGAAAGCATTTTGTTGGACTGAATTGTGAATAATAATAATAATAATAATAATAATAATAATAATAATAATAATTATTATTATTATTATTATTATTATTTTTAGCAAAAAATGATTGAAATTACTCCTTTTTGGCTGCCGTCACAAATATTTTTTCAGCTCTTTCACTATGATGAGCTATTTGTAATCCAATCAGTTCCAGAATTAATAAAATCAATTGATGCTCACATAACTCATTTCTCATTGAATTCAAGTAAAATGGTTTTTTAATGTTGTTTTATGTTAATTAATTATTTTTTAATGCCTTTGAATCCTTGGTGGCATTAACCCGAAAAGAAAAGTCTGAGAAAGTTATTGCATTTTGAGAAACATTTAGTTTCTTTTAGAATAATATTCACATTAACTCATGGGCATTTATTAAATTAAATGATAAATTTTTTCATGTTACCTCCAAGGAAAGCTAGTAAAGGAATATGCCCAAACTGTCATAAATTTAGGTTTCACACTGTATGTAGAATAAAGAAAAACACGCTTCAGAGATGTTCAACCAAAAGACTCTTTACGATCCATAAGCCAGAGCTTGCAGTGAATCCATGGAGGATTGAATTACGACTTAATCCCTTTAATGAAATGATTTGTGCTCTTATCTTCCGAACAAGATGTTGAGACTGATACCATTCCCCTCTTTTGAATGTACCACCCAGATTGTGTGTGTGCTTGTGTGCATGTGTGTGTTCATTCTCAGATTTAACACACATGCATAAAGCACCAGTGCATGGCAGCAACTGGGATATCTTCATTGTTTGGTGGATGTCTCCTTTTTAGGTCATTTTTTTCTAGTTTATACTGTACATTTATATACAGAAACATTATAGTTTGCATATCGGAGCTGTCTTAGAGTAGCTTAATAATCTTCTAGAAACTTTTGTTTTCTTGACTCTTGTTAGAATAGATTAAATTAGACTTAAACTTTTATATAAACACAGAGGGATTACACATATTTATGCATGTTTTACATGCATGTTTTCATCTATTTCATAAAGATTAGAACTTCTCTGTTGTCTCCTAATTTCTCTTTATTTCTTGCATCTCTCTTCTCTCTTAGAAAACCAAACACCTCATTCTCTCGCTGTCTGCTCGTTCCATTGAGGAACAGTTTTGCCCAAGGAGGTAGATTAACGTCTTGCTGTGGGAATTTTCAGGCATGCTCGGTTTTTGACTCGTCTTGCTTAATTGCTAAAGCAATTAAAATGTTTTCTGCTGAACATCATGGGGTGGCACCTCGGCGGTCTCTCTCTTTTACTCTCTTTTAGCATGCTGTTTTTGTTGATATGCTGAAGAAGAGTATTGTGGTGAAAAACAAAAAAGTAGTAGGAAAATATTTTTGTCTTTTTCAAATATGATTTTAGCATATTACCCAGAGAAAGAGAGGCTTCCTCTTTGAGCTCTCCTATCTTGACTGAAGGATGTAGCTGAGATGTTAACATGAAAGGAGTAAAATAGATTACATGCCAACACTGCAGGTAGATTTGCTGGTATTATGATAGGAATTTACTTGGAAGATTTGGGGTTTTACACACAAAAAGTGACTGTGCAAACTGCTAATTTCAAGTCAAATTTGGTCAGTTTTCAATTTAAATAGATGGCTATTATTAGAAACGTATTCAAATTTTGGATGTGGCTGAGAAGTTACATTAAAACAGTAAGACAGATTACATGTCAATGCTGCAGGTAGCTTTGCTGATATTGCGGTAGGAAATTGTTTTTGGGATTTTGGTTTTTAGATTTGTGGATTTTAATACAAAACTTTATTATTTATAGTCAAATTTGGTTAGTTTTCAGTTGGCGTAGATGGTCATTATTAGAAATGTATTCAGATTTCATCTAACAGTAATCAGAGTAATTACCTTGACGTGGCCTCTCAATAATACAGTTATGATGGAAATATATGAGCTTTTATGAGGGCTTTGCCATTTCTTGTAAAAATGAAGCCAGCAATAACAAGCCGTATTAATGGCTAACTCAGTGACGCTAGGTATTTGTTCGCTTTGGCACTGTGTTGGAATTTCATTAATCTCATTCGCTGGACAAGGGGGCATTCTCAATGGAGCCGGTTACGCTTATTTTATGCTTAATTCGCAAAACCTTGGAGCCACAAAGGAGTGTGAGAAAAAGGGAGGTTCTACTTCACTTGATCTTGCTGAACCATGACCAGAGACCCAGATAGAGAGATCTTTGCCTCCAAGGTTTAGGAACAATGCTCATTTTCCCCTCCATAGGAACTCAATGGGCTTTGGAGAGTCTTAGCTATAGGTACATCATTATATAGCATAGTTTGCTTTTAATTATGAAGGCTCTGATTTTTTTTTTTTTTTTTTTTTTTTTTACCACATACCAACTTGTTGATGATGGTTTCCTTTGAGTTTTTATTAAGATGATCACTAAGGTATAAAGTTGGCTTAAAGGCTCTTTGCTACTTAAAGTATAAAGCTAAGACCCTGGAGATTGGTAGCTTGGTGGAAAAATTCATGTTTCTCTGTTAACCGAGACGCAAACTCAGAATTTGTGGGGGAAAGACAGCAGTATCTCATGTCTTCATCTTACGGCTGTCTAGCAACCTGACTGCTGGAGGTGAGAGGTCAAACGTTAGGTCATGGTTTAGGATGTCCTGCCTGCCAGTCAAACATGATTGGGTGTTTCATCTGTCAATCATGCGTAACTGGAATGAGCTCTGACAGGTTGGAGGCTTTGTGAGGGTTGAAATGGCTGGTAGGGGAGAAATGGAAGATAAGCAGCTTCTTAGATGGGTGTTAATTTATTTGAATGTCACTCTTTCCCTTCTCTGTTTATGTTTCATCCCAAATGTGTGAGACCTGAGCCTCAGGGGCTGGAGATTTATGAGTTGGGGATGATAGTCTGGGCCTGATGTCTGACAAGCCCGACTGTGGTTAGATGTTCCTGGAGGTTGAATTCAATGGATTCATATTTTAAATATATAGGTGCAAATAAATAAATAAATACAAATAGTTTGTGTTCCTGTAATGAGTCTTGGGAACTGTATTTTTTATGCAGACATCATCTCCTCCTACATGTTTCTTTCTGTCCTGTTTTTCATACAGTAACTACCATTTTACTCCCTTTGCACCTTGGGTAATAAATTAGATCTGCATGAAACCACCTGTCCGTGCATGCACTTTAAGAAGGTGGTGTTGACTTATTCTTTTGTTATTAATTGGAAGTGTGAGGTCAACCCAAGGCTACTCCTAATGACTGATACAGAGAATGGATGGTCGGGATTCGGATGATAAAAGGCAGGTAGAGGAAGGTTTACACCACTGTTTGGCACTGGGAAGTTATGAGGCCTGGTTAATCCGGGCAAACCTCTGATGATGGATGAGAGCTCTCTCTTCTCAGCTTCCCTCTCCTGAGAGCAGACCTGTAAGTGCACTTCTGTGCGAGGAATGGGGCTTGTTAGGTATCCAAATCTCACTGGTGCGTAAAAAAAGACTATCACGTATGACAAAGAAGTCTATGAGTGCAGAACAAAGTTTTGTCTTTAATGGGATGTTCAGGTGAACTGATCAAAATCATTTCCGGGTCAAATTTCACCCTTAAAGACATAAGAAATTATATTTTGCAGAAATATTCTCCACATTTTGACTAAATTTCTCCTCATTTATAATTAAACTAAATTCTCATTGCCATAAGTGCAAAAAAAAAAAAAAAAAAAAAAAAAAATCTATATTATTTATTTATTTTTATGACTACAGATTTTTTAGTTTTTTAGATTTTGTAGTTAAATATGACCTGGAAGGTTTATCCATATGGCCTGCTGCAATATAAACTTAAAGGGGTGGTTGATCAGCTTTTTTGAAAGCTTGATTGTGTTTATGTTCATGCTTTGTTTAAAAAAAAAAAAACATTATTTTCACATATTTTACCTTTATTCTACACCGTTGTTTCCGTTCACATTCCTGGTTCTCTGAAGCCCCTCCCTAAGAAATATGCAGTCGGGCTCAGATTGGTTAGCCGGCCCAGTGTGTTGTGATTCGCTAACCACCTAGTGTACATTGTCTGGAAACGTCACCCCTACTATTGCATGTTCCTGGGGGATGTAAATATCGGGGTTAGTGATGTCACAAAGCCGGGAAGAAGCTTGTTGTAGTCCATACCGGCCTTCTTTTGTAGTCCTTAAACAGCAATTTATTTAAAAGAAAATATCTCCCTTTGCATTGAACTTTGAGCGTCGTAATTTTGAAGACATTGTTTATGCTCTAACAGCAACATTACACACTAACTTAAGTTAAAAAAAAATAATAATAATCAACCACCACTTAAATGAGGACTTGAGGAGGCTTAAAATCCTCATAAAAAACATGCTACAGTGTGGGCCTTGTTCAGATATGAAGCAGGATTTTAAGTGTATTTTGGAGCATGTACATATCCAAACTTTTCCTGAAATTAGCAAGATAAAAAAATAAAAAAAACGAAAAGAAATGTGAGAGGCGTACATGCAGAGAATCAGTTTTATGCTTGAATGATTTCTGTTCCAAGCAACAGGTCTTTGGGTTTTAGTTTAAGGATAAAGAGGATTATACTGCTCTCCTATGATTACAGAAATGCTGCCTCACGAATAAGAGCATGGTTTAAGAGTGTTTTTAATGCATTTGAACATTTCTGCTTCAATATTTCTGATTTTAAGCCCATTTTTTTAAGTAATAATGTATTAAAAGTAGATTTTATTTGTGGTGTTATTAAAATACCATCCTCAGCAGACAACAGCAGTTGACTCATGTTTACTGGACTGTGCAAATCAAGATTATTGCTTTTTGCATTCTATTTCTCTTTAGAAAATCAATAGCAACTGGCAAATCCTCTTTGGTATCAGTCAGCTCATGCGAAAGTCCATTATGCCAACAGCAAACTGTGTCAGCGATGAATTTGGTCAGGTTGAGGGGCCACCAAGGGCATCATAATACAATTTTAACATTATAGGATCATAGTAATCCTCTCATTTATCTCTGGTTTTGTTTGGCAATTGCAGAGATAGCAGCACAGTGGATTCTGGTTAATGCAGTGTTATCTAGAACTGAAGTTAAAGATGGAGCCTGTTTATCTGCATCAGACAGGGGTGCAAGAGGATGAGGTTTAAGTGTGGGTGTACTATCATTGGATGAGGTTGGACAGCTTGTGACCCTCCTCGTCTACTTGACATCTGAACGCATTGCTATGATAACCTTACGACCTCCCTCCTGCTGGAAGCTAATCGGGATGCTTTGTGTATCTAAAACACAATGAGAGACTTGCATTGAGTGTGTCGTTGAAAGGATTTATTTGAAGACAGATCTATTTTAGACAAACCTTTTTTTTTTCCCACGACATTAACCTTGGTCAACCAGATTAACCAGAAAGACTGGGGTGGTTAACTAGCAGTTTTGTCAATGGTCCACTAGCTGGACCAGCATAAACCAGCATGGAAATTCATGCGGGTATTTTTGAGCTGAGAAAATATGATTTGTTGTGAAATGTTTCCATAATTTACACCATAGCTGGCTGTGGTACGCTAATGTATTTGGCTGGCTGACTTATAAGCAAGCTAAATGTCTGATATTGATCATTATGAAAAAAGAAAACGTGCCTCTTAACTGATGGTGTAGCAACATGGTAAATCAATATCCATACAGAGTTTCTGGGTGAGATTGTAAAGTGAGTTCAACAAGTAAATCATGTCATGGACTTGTTTCTTACATATCATTGATCAAACCCGTTTTTAAAAACCTGAAATGACTCTTTACCCACCCCACTGGATTTAAAACAACGGGAAAGTGAATTGTAGTGCTCCATAACGACTTTCTGCAAATGCAGTTAGGCTGTTATTTAAACAAAGACAAATGAGTCTTTATGTTTTTGTGAATGAATCACCTGGATCGATATGCCGTACAGCTGCTAACTGACATTACATTCACTTAACAACTTTTTATGAGTTTAAAATATTGTTTTAATTTAAGTTTATAAATGTTAAATTGCTCATTACTCATTTCAACCTACATAGTGTGCATTAAGAACTAATGGTAACCAGAAGAATGCTCTTCCTGAGGGTGGAGCCTACAGCAACACATAATTTCTTATACGCAGAAGTGTTTGTTCAACATTGTGTCTTGAAGTTGGCAAGGTTCGGGTTGTAAATCATCTGACAGTTACCTTCTATGCCAGGTCTGATTGCATGGTTACCTCATTCGCCTGCAGTAATGTAAACTATTCATAGGCTGAATTTTTCCATACCTGTAATTTAAATGGTTCTCTTTTCTTGTTTTTTTTAGGCTCTGCTCTGGTCTCCCTCAAAAAGAGTGTTAAATAAAGGCTTGCTGATTATAATTGGGTTTTGGAGTTGGAAGCTGTCTTCTCCTCATGAGTGAGAGTCTTGGCCTCTCTTTGTTTTGTTTTTTTGGCTACCGTCACGATCATGTTGTTGGTATCTCTCTCTCTCTGCCAATTAACGGCAAACAGGGAGTCACTAAATGATCTGAAACCCTTTAACCCTAGATCTCTGTCTCCTCTTCTTACTATCTGCTGTATCTTGCCCTGCTTCCTTTATTTCAGTCTCTCCAGTCTCTGGACAGAATCCTTGCATGTTTCCTGGTGTCAGAATTGATCAACATTAGATAATGTGTAAGAAATTTAGCCCTAAATGCATTAGAATTAATTAATAAGTAAGACTGTTAAAGGTATGTGAAACTAAAGGTATTAATTCGGAAGGTATTAAAAAGGAATGTGTGCAGTGATATGCAAATGCGATGCATTCAGGATAAAGGATCTTTCCCATGCAGCCCTAACTCTGTCCAGTTGTTATAATGTATAAATGAAGCATTGCCTTTCATTATTTCATTAATTTAATTATATATATATATATATATATATATATAATATTTATATAGAAACGAGTGATTATAGAGTATAGAGGAAGATGTTCTGCCTTTTTTTTTCCCAACATCCATTCACTTTTTATTGTATGGAAAGAAACATTGTATCTTATTTTTATGATTAAAACATGTAACTTATTTTTATGTTATAAAGAAAAAACATTGATGATCTTAGGGTGAATAAATTAAAAAATGTTTATTTTTATGTTATCTTATTTTTATGATTAAAACATGTAACTTATTTTTATGTTATAAGGTGAAATAGGTGTTCCCCTCCCTTATTGGACAGATCTTGCATAACCCTTTCTTGAAGCAAGTTAACACAGGCGATTCTTAGACTACTTGAGCTTGTCATTTTAGAGGCTCATCAGCAGGGACTTTGTGTGCTTCGTGTGCACTGTGACACCTGTCCATCCATTGAGGTCCCTGATATGGTGACAGAAGCTGTCCTGAAAGGGTTAACCAGCTGGCATTTAATTCCCATGGGAGAGTGCGTGTGGGGTGCCTGAACGTGTGGCACACCAAACCAAAATGCTGTTTGTCTGCAGCTAATCACCTCCCTCTCAGATAAGTGCTTGCATAAACATAGAAGAAGAGCGACTGAGCGAAAGAGATGAACGTGTTGACTCAATCCTAATCCCGCTTCCTTCCTGTCTGGCCTGGGAAATGGAACATATGCAGCCCAGCGTCTGCCAAATGTAACACCAATGTTGGCTTTTTCTCATGCATTGGCTCTTATAGGTCTTATAGAATGAATGGTGTGAAAAGAGTCACTTCTATATGTAATCTTTTCCATTTACAAAAGCAAAAGTCATACAGACTCTTCAGGTCCCATAGGCTGGAGTGACAAGCACTAAGACAGCGCTATAGAGACTCCGCAGTGGGCGGTAAACTGAAGGATAGAGTTCCTTCACAATGGTTTCTGTCACTTTTGGCATTCCATTCCATCTGCCTCAGAGGAAACGGGGGAACAATTCCACGGCCACCTCTGCCATGCTGTGACCCCTTGACCTCTGCTGTGATAGCCCAGCATTCTGACTCTCTCACCAGGGTGTACGTAGGACATTTCCCATCACCTTCAGGGACATCAGAGATCAACTTCCTGGATGTCTGTGACTGTAAATTAACCACCAGCATGTCACAGGATACAGGCAGGAACTCTCACAGAAAACCTGCTAGTCTCAGGCATTCAGTGCTTTAAGAATTTTTGTTTTTTGAAAATCTTTCAGTGTCGCTGACGAAGTGCTTCTCCACCGTTCCCATTTCCCGAGGCTGTTTTTAGAGCGTGTGTTTTTAAGGAGGGCATTGTTTTCATTTTAAGGATGATGTAGCAATTCTGCCTGAGGCGTCATTTCGGGAGACCGTTTTAGTATGGGACTATGGTGCAGACATCTGTTCTTCTCATAAGTGCAAAACTTCCCTAGACTCTCACATCACATTCAAAACTATATTAGTATGTCATATTGGACACCTCAATGGAAAAAGTACGTAGAATGAAATCAAACCCTTTCCTCACGTTTTTGTTTTGAGAGCTTACTTATTCGCAACCCTTTCAGCGCAGTCTTCAAAACTGTTTTTTAATAATAACAAGCAGTGAAGTGGAACATTTTTGCAGAATTTGAACTTCCTTCTGGTCCAGGCCAAGTCAAAACATCTTCATTACTGATACGATGAAAGTGTATATGGGTTTTGGCAGTGTGTAAATTAAATAAGGGTGGCCTGTAGTCTCAGAAGACCAAAAAAGTCAATCGAACTGCTATGTTCATTATGATTTGTTTCAGAGTAAGTCCAACTGCAGCCTCAATCTCAAATTGTCATCAGTTAGGAATATTATTTACTTAACTAATAGGCACCGATGTAAAACAACTGCTGAATTAGAAATAATGTATATTCTGTAAAAACCTATGTCTTTGCTCTTTTGAATATCCACTACCGATAACAAAGTTTTTTTTTTTTTTTTTTTTTTTTTTTTAAGTGATCTCTAAAGTTCACTAAGGCTGCAGTTATTTGATCCAAAATACATTTAAAACTGTAATATTGTGAAATATTATTGCTATTTAAAATTGTTTTTTATTTTAATATATTTTAAAACATAATTTATTTATTTGATGGCAAAGCTGAATTTTCAGCATCATTACTCCAGTCTTCAGTGTCACATGAATGTTAAGAAATCATTCTAATACACTGATTTGCTGATTTGCTTAATATTTTGTGGGTATATTAAAAATTAAATTGTTTTGGAACATTATAAATGTCTTTACTTTCACTTTTGATCAGTTGAATGCATCTTTGCTGAATACAAGCAAAGAAATATTCATTCCTTAAAAAAAAATTAAAAAAAAAATCAAATATATATATATATATATATATATATATTATATATATATATATATATATATATATATATATATGATATATATATATATTTATCTTACTGACCCCCAAACTTTTGAACGCTATAGTGTACTTTCCCTTTTTCTATTTCATTTTGAGCTTGTAAACCTCATTGGGATTCTTTGCGGTAATGGCACTTAGTTTCTGCAATCCCTGCTTCCTGATTCCGCTCAGGTCGAGGCCAGCGACCCTGACCCCGGGGCTAATCCTAGATTAATCTGGAGCTCAGGCAGTCTTTGCTGATGCCTCACTGCTTCTAAGCCCTGGCGCTGTGGGCTTGATGTATTTACATTGGCGGGAATGAGTGTTTCTCTATGATTGAGAAAGACAGGAGAGTCCTGCCAGAAACTTTTCTTTCCTTCTTTCTGATTCACCCTTCTCAGATTCACTCTTCTCAATATTGTCAATCATAAAGGTGGTCTCTTTCTAGCATACACCTGATCCCCGGACAGCTGAGGCCGGCCACCCTCCTGAGGTCACGGTGCATGAGGGCAACGCGTGTGAGAGGCAGATGCTCCAGATTGATCGCTGTTGAGAGAATGCTTGTTAATAAAACATGTCTGTGGTGATAGAGAGCTATGTTTTCACAGATGTGTCTAATTCAAAGCAAGCTGTGTCTCTCCCTCACAATTCAGGCTTCTTAACAGATACCGTGCACTGACAGAGAAACCTATCTGTGGTTTATTGACATTCAGGCTGTTCCTGTAGGAAATGGAATTTCCATCAGATGTGCGATTTTAAACACCAGTGACGCGTTTATTGATTTCACCTGTCATTGATTTCATCGTTAATATCAAACAGGAAGAGGAAGAGGTTTAAATTTGGGTTATTATGGTTATGTTTTTGATATTCTTGTTTACAAATGCTTCTAGGCTAGCCATGCAAGCTCAATTTCATGTGTTTTTGTGTTGTATTATGCAGCGTACTCTCGTTGTTGCCACAAGGGCTGGTAGAGTAGGTATTAAGGCGAGCGTACACGGTGCGATTCTGAAGGTCGGAACACATGTCACGATTGAGTTTATCCGAAAATCGTACGGAAGCTTAATTTACTACGGTTTTACAAACTCTGATGTAAGCATTACATTTCGTGCCATTCATAAAAATATGGATCATATTCTCCCACGGTACGATCCGCGACCATGTGAGCATCTGTGATTTTCTCCCGAGAGAAAAAAAGCGCCTGCGAGCTCGTATGACAGCAAAAATTGCACCATGTATGTCTGCCTTTAGACTGCTTCATAAATTATTTTCCACAGTCAGTTTTCTCTTTCGGTCAAATACTGTGCAACATTTTAAATAACACTGGTGGGGTTTCAGTGAAATCTGTCTGGTATTACTAGTGTTATTTTAGTATCATTGAGATACTATTAAAATGTATTAATATTTTTTAATAGTTTTTGTTTTAAGTTCAGTTAAAGTTTTAGTAATTTAGTTGTGTGTTTTTGACTTTTTTAGTTTCTTTTTAGTGTCTATATTTTTATACATTATTTAATTTATTATTAATTTAAAATTAGAAATGTTGCCTTGTAAACTAGCTGAAATGTTTTTCTTCCTAACTTTATTATTTATTGACTGATTGATTTTGAGTTTTAGTTCACTATAATAACCCTGGACAATTTTATGCACTGCACGAGCATTCACATCTACATACTTGTGAAGAGTATGTTTCTGATCTTTTAAAATTTTGAAAAGCCTGTATATTTTTTTTTCTGTGAGACAAATGGGTGCCTTTTTATTGTTTGTTGCTCTGTCTTGTACACACACAGATGCCCACAATCACAGGGTGCTAATTATATCTTTGAGAATGGAAAAATGCAGATTGAATGATGGGAGTTTGGGTTGCAGGTGGTGATGCGTGATGATGGATGCAAACATTTTTAAATTATCCTGATACAGAACTGATGTGACATACAACAGCTGTGGGTGTAGTCTGTGGGTCGAAAGACATCTGCTGATGTAGTTTATTTGACTTGCTTGTTGCAGATGAAATAACCAGAGAAGAAACAGAGTGTACCTAAAAACACCTCAAAACATATGGGCAAAAGAATTGCACGCCTTCTAAATGCTGCAGATATGTAAGGTCATACAGATGTAAATTGGGATGCATGGTATGCTGTTTGGCTATATAACCTCCATCAACTCTGCTCCATCAAGCTGAATGAAATGTTTTTTATTTGTTTGCTACCCCAGCAAACAAAGTGTTTCAAAAAAGACATATCATGATCTTTCCCCAGTCCACAGCCTACTTTACATTTTATTAATTTAGCAGTGTCTTTAATCCAACTAATGAGGTATTTTACAAGTGATTTATCCTAAGAAAATAATAACATTTTCTTTTCTGATATTTAATTGTTAACTTTATTTATCTTTAATGCTTTTTACAAGCAATATGTATAAGGGAAATTATGTATAAACTAGAACTTACTTTAAAATGTTCTGTTTTATTCCACTCTTGTTGTGTTCTGTAATGGCCTTTCTGTTGCTCTTATCTGTGATTAAAACAGGTCCAAACTAAACAGCAAGAGTATGCTAGACCTGCTTTCCAGTAGTTATAGAAGCATTCCTGCACAGTTGTATCATCTTTTGATCCTGGAGGCCAACAAAAACTGTGTGTGTGTGTGTGTGTGTGTGTGTGTGTGTGTGTGTGTGTGTGTGTGTGTGTGTGTGTGTGTGAGTGTGTGAGAGAGAGAGAGAGAGAGAGAGAGAGAGAGAGGCTGAGAAACAAGTGTGTATTAATTTATGACACAAAATAATGTTGCTCTTAAGGCAAGACTTTTTACGCCATAAATCATAGCGTCAGGGTTAATGAAACTGTACTGTGAGCTGATAAAGACACCACTTACCTCATATACAACCAGGCTTCCAAAACTTTAGATATGAATCAGGTGCAACATCCGGCTGGAACATATTAGGGATAAATACAGCTTTCCCTCTCTCCGCTCTCTGTGAGCTCTTATCTGAGTCTTACAGGAAATCAGCATGTTTGAGTTGTCAGAACAATAACACAAGTGCACTGCGGCATGCAGTGGGTTGGACTGCTGCCATCTGTGTGTGTGTGTGTGTGTGTGTGTGTGTGTGTGTGTGTGTGTGTGTGTCTGTGTGTGTGTGTGTGTGTGTGTGTGTGTGTGTGATGCTCAGCCCACTTTGCCACATGCAGACAACAAGACAACACAACATGCTGTTCAAGCTGTTCAACATGGATGAGGGTCACATGACAATACAGTATACAAACTTTAAAGGGATAGTCTGACCAAAAATGAAAATTCTGCCATCATTTACCTTCTCATATCATTCCAAAATTGTACGACTGACTTTCTTCTGTGGAACTTAAAAAAAGAAATTTTGAAGAGTGTTAAAAACCAAACAGTTTTGGTTCCCATGAACAAAATGATAAAAACAAAATTATAATGGAAGTCAATAGGAACCAGTTTGGCATTCATGTTACACAATTTAAGTAGACATACAGTGTATATATAGCAGGTGTTTGGCGGTTGTTAAGCTTTAGCAAGGAAAGCACAAGTTCACACTATAACTTCCAGTGCCACTGGACAAGTGACATTTTGGACAAAGCAAAGGCATTATTTAAAAAAAAAAAAGAATGTGTTAAAACTTGCACATTTTAATGGATGCTAAGCAGGACTCTTAAACACTGCTGTCAACTCAATGAGCCAGTCTCATTAAAACAGTGACATTATTGCCAGACTTCTTGGTTCATTTTTTTTTTACTAATGTAGCTGTTAGTTTTGGCTAACTTTCTGGTATTGCAAAGGACAAGCTCACCCAAATACCACTTTAATTATTTTTATACAGACTTCAAGTTTGCTTATAGTTCAGTTAAGGCTATATCTTGTCCTGGAAGATGATGTTGTCGTTCTTTTGATGATGTGTATATAACTAGGTGGAAACTGTTATTTATATGTGAGTGTGTTCTGTGTGTCACCTGCTCCTCTTAAACTGTAATTATCACTTCATGTGTTTAGAGAATGTCACTTCTGCTTGTGTGTGCGAGCGAGCGAGTCAGTACACAGTCATGCGGCATACACTGTGAAGAGCAATGATTTGTTTTCGGGCTTTGTCCGTGGACCGCCTGCATACATGGTGTCATGCTAATCCCAAACCGCCCTCATGTCTCTCTTCCTCCTCTTGCTGCTCTCCTCTCCTTGGGGCAGACTGAATTTCCTGCAGGAACTCACTCCGCAGCGCTTGGCAGTGGTTCTTTAATTTAACCAAATTTGAAACTGGAGAAATCTGCCACAAGATGGACTGTCAGTTCTTGCTGTATAAAGACAATAGCAGTGCTAGCAATCTGGACTCACAAAAAGTGTTGTTGTTGAATGATTGTTATTATTAGAACAAATGATTCCACTCTCAAATGACACTTTAGATGTGCAGGAAAAGTCAAAATGAAATCAAAATGAATCTTGTTTACTTGAGACACATGGATTGACGTCTCCACTTTTTTTTTTCTCTCTCTTGTTTTACTTAATAATAGTTTATATATTTATTTATTTATTTATACTTACAACAATTTTTGTTTACCATAATCTTTTTTTTTATTACTTTTTTAACCTTTTTGCAATTTATTATTATTATTATTATTATTATTATTGATTAAAGTTTAGATAACCATAATCTTTATTTATTTTCACAATTTGTTTTTCTGACCTATTTTGGTAATTATTATATTATATTAATATATAACAGTAGTAGTAGTAGTTTTTGTTGTAGTATTCATAATAATAACAATAATGATAATAATAGTTTTATGTTTTCTTTTGCCACTTGTGCCTCCAAATACAGATATTATGCTGGAGTTAATGATGTTAAATATGTGTAAATAGGCGTATATCAAAACATTCGAACTGCGCAATGTTGCATAGTTTATGTAGGACAAAAGAACTCACAAATACTCCTACAAAAAAAGTGTTACGAATAATAAATGAAGACATTTTGTGTAAAGTTTGTATTCAGAGATGAGTGTTCCCCGAGCTAGAAATGTCCTACAGTGGCGTCAACAAAAAGGATGTGACCTTTCATAATATCTGCTCTCGCAGCCAAAATCAAGCACACTTGGCGGCACAAAGTGAACAGCTGACCATTAGATAAAGAAATGTGTCAGTTATGTTTTAATGTTATTCACCAGCTGTTTTGTCTTTCTAATACAGAAAAAAACAGTTTTTAATCTTTGAGTATGTGAACTTTGGATGTCTCTCAGCAGTGGAAAGTGTGTTGGAAAAGCAGTTTTCTTCATGGAGAATGAAGTTTAGACATTGTTAGAGCAATATTGTATATAGTTTTTCACTTTTTAAATGTCAAGCACACTTTCTAAAAGCAACTAATCAAGATAGTACAGGCAATCTTGGCAGCCCTCTATTCAATACAGTGACCACTGCATGGGGCCTCAGACTGAACCATATTAGCGTTAAATGCAACTAATGCTACATCTTACGGGAAGTGACTTTACCCAGCAGCTTATGATTGTAATGCTATGGGAACATGTACATTTGTGGGTTTTGGAGCAGAATTGGCCCAGTATGCATGCTCTGCAATTGTTTCTGGCCAGCAACTGGAAAAGCCAGTCAGGAAGAAAGAGGTCATTGCTGGAAATCTTGGTACCATCATGTATAGCAAGCATGCATTAGAGCTGATCTCGCATACCCACACCAAATCTCCCACCAGGTCACATTACCTAGTACCTTATGGTTTACCAGAGCATATGGCATGAAGGAAGTGAGAAGCTTTTCAGTTGATTGGAGAAACTCAGAGCGAACAAGACCATGTGAGAAGGTAGAAGAAGGAGCTGAACATAGCAGCTGTATTTTGGAACGGATATCCCTCGGTCTCTTCCTGCTACACTGCTCATGGAAAGAGCAAAGTGGGCATGTATCTGTGAGAGTGGGAATTGTAGAAAAAAGGCTAAAAAGTGCAAGTACAGGTCAGGTTACTTACTCCAAGTTCTAGTTTTCCTCCAACAAGCCATTTCATGCTACAGAGGCGAAGCAGAGAGGGGCCATTCTCAAGACAAAGTCTCTAGTGTGTGTGCAAAACAGACCCCCCCAGTAGTCAGCTTCTTAGGCTCCACAAGGTAATGATGTTCCTCAAGGGTTTATCTGGCTCCACTTGACTGGATTTTCACAGCTCTTTCCCCTAAAGGTTGAAAATGGATCTATCAAATAACGATGTGGTTTAGGTAGACGATGGCCTTGTAGATCTAATTAAGACCAGTTATGTGGTTATTCTTGCAATATTTCAGCACCTCTACTGTTTTATTAGTCTGTCCGACCTGTCTTTAACATAATCCAAATGAGGCACCATAGAAGGTAGTAGCTCAGTTCCAAAACCTAGGCTGAACTTTTGGATGCAGCTGTAGTATGTTGCCTAGTGAGCTCTGTGAAGAAAAAAATATTTAAGATATTTGAAAGAAAACAAATATTTATAAATATAAGCTATTTAATCTCATTACAAATGTTGTTTCTTAGCCAATATGTATGTGGGCTATGTACATTTTCCATTTGTCAGAGGATCATATTGTTAGCGTTGCATCTTGGCACTGTCTTTTATTACTTCTAGGTAGATTCTAGTCTGATATTGTCTAAAGGAAGTTGTAGGCTCATGTGTCCGGATGGATCCAAGATAGACGTGGAGCTGTTGGTATTGGAGTACAGGGATCTTTAGGCAGTTGGTCTTGTTTCCACAGGTGGCCCTCTGTCTTGCTAGAGAGAAAGAGAGGGAATGAGAGACAGTTTGGGGCATTGAAAGTCAGGGGAGAGAATGAGAGAAGAGGGAGATAAGGGTAACATTTAGTTTTTGGCATGCACAGTCTCTGCTCCGTTTTTACTCTGGTTTCATCAGGTCCGACCATATGCCAAGCCTTAGAGCTGAAGTGAGCTTTGTGCATTCAGAGAAACATACTTGAATTCCTACAATAGTAAACTTACATTTCCCCTCCCAGTAGAGCATTCCAGATTTTAAACACTGGTGTTTTCTTTGAGAGCTTCAGGTACTGGGCTTGCTGCATGGCAGAAATCATTTAATACATGTGGTGAATATCCTGTCGAAGTGTTATGTGGTGGACAGAATGGCTGTGGTGTCTTGCTCCCTGATTTACTAGAGCTGATTGTTTGGGTAAAGGTTTGAACAGACCCCTAACCTTCCCTAGGTATTAACATTTAATTTTGCTCTATTTATGCAACAAACATGAATGATAACTCAAATTGTGTGGATATTTGAGAAGTGTTCTATGACTTTGCTATGTAACAATCTAGCAACCACTACCATCCCAACATCATGGTGCCAGCTTTAGAATGGGCATGTGCCAAATGTGAGTGATGTTCTGTGCTGTGAGACTGAGCTCATGGTCTTGTGTGTGAAAGCTTCACCTGGGTCTTGAGTGGAAACACACACTGATGTGAGTGAAGTCTGACCCAGCAGATGGTCAGTCAAAAGAAATTGTTGTTTAGGAGATGCTGACAGACGTGCTGAGAGGAGCTGGAACTACTATATGGAGTCTTATCTTTTTTTTTGCTTTCACTTTCTTTCACACTTTCTCTTGGTTTCTTCTGCTCTATCTTTCATTCTGTTTTGATAGTTTTTTGGCTCAGGCTTTTTCTTTCACTCTTTTTTTCTTGTTCCTAATTTTTTTTTTTAATTACTTTATTTCACTTTTGCTCTTGTATCTTTTTCATTTGCTCTTGCTTTCTATTTCTTTCTTTGTTTCACTCTCTTAGACTCCTCTGCTCTTCGTTCCTTTTTCTTTCACTTGTCTATCCACACACATTCTACATGCCTACATGCCTTGAGCTGAAACACAAATAAGACGGAGACTTAAACACACCGTTGTGATTGCTGTCAATCAAAGCCCTGATTCATCATTGGATTTGTTTTGATCAATTACTAAGATTAGAATTTCTTTTTAATCATTATCTCTACAGGGAGATTCCTGTCTTTTTGATTGGCAGATGCTCAGAAGAGACGTGTGTGTGTGTGTGTGTGTGTGTGTGTGTGTGTGTGTGTGTGTGTGTGTGTGTGTATGTGTGTGTGTGTGTGTGTGTGTGTGTTCCTTGTCCTCTGTGACCTGTGTGCAACACTAGGTTAACTGCCGTCTGTTGGCTAATGTTTTACGCCCTCCATAAATGTTCATATCCTAAAATTATAATGTTTATCCAAAAAGGTAATATAGTATATTTTTAGATAATTTTCTACGTATTTTTCAACTCCAAAAAGAAAGCCCAGCACTTCCTTTTGATGTGAAAACACAGTGAAGTGTTTCTTTTTCTCTCCCAGATCTCACTATGTTTGCATGTTTCTAAGATAAGATTGGGAATCTCTGAAGACATGATTACAGATTTGTTTGCCATGTTTTGTGCCTGCTATAACAAACCCTCTATTACCTCATAAGGTGAATGGATTGTGTATTCTTTGTTGTGAACTGTGGCCAAAACTATTATATTATTGTCAAGTTGCCATGTTTTTATGAGATGTATTTAAGCATTTATGGAAATGGAATGAAACTGGGTGTGGAAATGCTCTTTCTCTCTGTGTAAATCTTTCTAAAACAAATAATGTTGTTCTGTTTTCGCTGATTGACCTGAATTTTTTTTCTCTCTCTCTCTTTCTGCAGATCTGAGGTCTACTGGTACAGCCCATCACTTCTCTTTCCTGTTGTTCATGTTAGACTATCGCATCCTGCGCATGGATGAGGATCACGACCGCATGTATGTGGGCAGCAAAGACTACATCCTGTCTCTGGACCTCCATGACATCAACCGAGAACCCCTCATAGTAAGAACACTCCCACTAACATAGATAGATGGATAGGCGAATCGATTTATTTATTTTTTAGTATTTTATGTTTTTATTTTTTTTATTTTTATTTCATTTATGAATATATATTTTTATAATTTATTCAGTTTTGTATTTCAATTGTTTTTGTTTTTATTTATTTATTTTAAGTTGTATACTTTTATTTTACAGCTTTTGTTTTGATTTATTTATTTGATTTATCCTTTTGTTTTTAATTTTTACTGTTTATTTTATTTATTTTTATTTGGTGTTTTTAATGTATTATTTTATATTTGTGTTTATTTATTTAAATTGTTTTATTTATTATTAACAGTTTTATTAATTTATTTAAAGAATGATATTCATAATATTTTGGATTCAGTTCCTGGACAAATATAAGCCATAAGCTAAATCAAAGCAGGATCCAAGGCTCATTGCTCTATCACTGTTACTTTTACTGATTAGCTCACAGCAATTCAGGAAACTGACTGTTAAATTCTATAAAACTAAAGGCTGGATATGTGGGGAACCCTGGGACCTTATAAAAATTCAGGGTGAACATTTCCTGACAGGTTCAGCTCATTACGGTGAAAGGTTGTTGAGTTAAAGTGGATTGTTTCTGAGATAGTGTGTCATTGTTGTGACAAATGGGATTGACCTTTCTCTCTGATACTCTCTCTTTCAGATACACTGGCCTGTTTCTCCACAGAGGAAGATGGAGTGTGTTCTGAGTGGCAAAGACACAAACGTGAGTGCCGTCTTTCAATTTCTTTGCTTCCACTCCGCTCACATATGCTTTAATCTGGAAGGCCGCGAAAAACTCAGAATAGCACTCAGCCCTTCAAATAAGTGTTCTAATTTTTCCAAGAATTATTCCAGACAGCGTTAAAACAACATACACAATCAGTTTTTCAGTTTACAGTTGGTCCACATTTGCTTGCAAGATATATTTGTTTAGACATCTTAACTCATCTCGATAACTCCAGCCAGCTCTCACTTATGAAACACTATGGCTATGTGACATCTGTTTGTGGTTTGGATTGTAAGCTGTAAATCTCATTACAAATACACAGCATATACTATCGTTTGGTCAGGTCAATAGCCCTCAAGCTCAACAAAAAATAGTTGCTGATATAAATGAGGTGAAAGTGAGATATTCGAGTTAAGGAGTAGTGTTGAGGTCAAATATATGTGTTACAAATCTCAGCCTTCCAGGTCAGACACCACACACAAAAACATACAGTATGCACTCATAGGTAGTCAGAGAAGGAAAACAGATGCTCGATCCAGCATGCAATGAACTTGAACCGGTCAAATTCTTAGATTTGCTGACATATGGAACTGGACATGCGGTTTAGTGGTCTGGTAAAGAAACTGTGTGCATCACCTGATCATCTGCACATCTGTGGGGTGCATTTCATTGGGGGTGTTTTGTTGTGCACTGGTATGGTACTTAGTGTCAGTTTGGTTGTGGGATGTGATGGGTTTTAACCACAGCTCAGGAGTTATTAATAATGCTGAATGCACTTGCTGTGAAATAAATCCAGATGTAGCTCTTTAGGGGAACATTTCTGATTTGAAACTTTTGAACTCTTTATTGTAAGGTTGCTGAAATGCATGCCAGTACAGAGTTTAAAAACCTAGGAAATAATTGGAATGTGTTTTTGTGGTCAGTAAGGTTTTTTTTTTTTCAAGAAACTGATAGATTTATTCAGCAAGGATGCATTAAATTTGTCAAAAGTGACCGTAAATAAATTCATAATATTACAAACTAATTCAATTTCAAATAAATGCAAACTTTTTCTATTTATCAGAGAAATCTTGGGAAAAAGATGTTTCACGGTTTACACATACAGTAAATATGGAGCAGCAATTACAAAAAGAAATGTTTCAAATCAGCATATTAGAATGATTTCTGAAGGATCATGCGACACTGAAGACTGGAGTAATGATGCTGAAAATTCAGCTTTGAATCACAGGAATAAATTACATTTTATAATATATTCAAATAAAAAAATAGTTATTTTAAATAGTATTTTACAGTATTACTGTTTTTACTGTACTTTTAATCAAATAAATTCAGCCTTGGTGAGCAGAAGAGACTTGAAGGGCTGTGTACATTAAAGCAAAATTAATGGGGTTTAAATGAGTATTTATGGGTGTAAATTATTAATTATGATTTTGATTATTAATTTTCATATTTTTTTTTTTTGTGATGAAATTTTTTGTTTGTGATAGAATAAAGTTTAAGTTTGAGATGATATAAAATGCTGATTATATTTATAGCTAGCTACCCGTGATTGCATTGGCCAAACATCAGCATCTGTGTATACATACAGAGTATGTTTCTGGCATTGTTACAGTTCTTGTATTCAAACAATCAGTCTCTAAATACTGCCATCAAAAGTTTTCTATCTGTTTTCCCAGAACTGAAGGACTAATTTTCACATGTTTATATCTGCCTAAAGTTTCTTATCATTTAGCAGTAGCATGTAGCATATAATGCTAACAAAACCCAAAAGCTTACAGACATTAACTAAAAGGTCACCTTTTTTTATGTCTGTCTAATGGCTCTTTTGTTTAATCTGTCACACACATATGTGAAAATAATTACCGTGATTGTTTCCTCTTTCAGGGCGAGTGTGGTAATTTCATCCGTCTGATCGAGCCGTGGAACAGGACGCACTTGTACGTCTGCGGGACGGGCGCCTACAACCCAGTGTGCACTTATGTCAACAGAGGACGCAAGCCTATGGTAACTACCCTTTCTGAGAGTGGGGTAACAGGGCATGAATAATGTGTCTTAACCTTAGTGGGTACACCTGGATACCTGTGAGACACAGGTGTTCTTACTGTATTTATAGATATTCCTTTTCCAGGTTTCATAACAAATCTATCCATTACCGACCCTTATGGTTCATCAAGTGTGATTTCTCACTCACCGTCCCCCTGTGTCACCTCCTCCCCCATTAAAAACCCTCCAGGTGTTGGCTGGCGTTCACCCTCACAGCTGCCTTCCCCAGCGCGCTATAACTCTCTCTCCTGTTTAGTCTTACTCTTTAACTGAGGAGCTTGAGTTTCTTCACTCGAGCCAGGCATCACTCTGTGGACCCTCTTTGCCTTATTAGGGCCCTTGCTTGTGCAGCTAGCACTTTTGCTGCTCTAAATACAATGCTTGTTCTCTAATGATAGTCCAGGGATTTTTAAAGTGGAATTAATAGAAGTCAGAATTTTTTTTATTTTTATTTTATTTTTAAACACACGCACACACCTATGCTAATAATATAGTTAATCTAATTGGTTTTGCATTTCTTAGTGGAATAGTTCACCCAAAAATAAAAAATAAAACATTTTCAGAACTTGAAACAAAATAAATGTTAATTGAAAAAGCTTGTTTTATTTCAGGAAGTTGCTAAGGCAACATTTTCAAAATGTAGAAAAAATTATAAAACTTTAATTCATTTAAAGTGACAACAGCAAATATAAAAATAAGATCTAATTCTAAAAAAATAACAAAAACTATAATTGTTTATCACTGGTATTAAAATAACACTGTTCCAAACTAGTTTGCTGAAAAATAGTGTTTTTTAAAATAAATCTTCACATTTTTAAAGACAAAATTTAAAGCTTCAGTGAGTTTAGAATAAAACGATGGAGTAAATCAACAACATTTTATTGCCTTTGTGCTGCTGTGTTAAAAAAAAAAAAAAATGTTGATCTTTAAGATGGTCCTTTTCAGTGAACCAGTTGATTCAGTTCACAAACAAGTTTTTATAATACAATATTTATAATAATAATAATATAATGGTGATTTATTTAAATTGATCTTGTATATAAAAATGTATATATCTATAAATGTATTATATTATATGTGAACCAGTTGAATATTATATTATTATATTATATTATATTATATTATATTATATTATATTATATTATATTATATTATATTATATTATATTAATGGCGAGGAGAGAAAAAGACCTGCATTAAATGTTATTCAAAAAGTCACATGGGTTGGGAATAACATGAGGGTAAATAAATAATGACATAATTATTCCTATAGTTTCCTAGTTTTAATCCTGAGATCTGTATTACATAGGTTGTTATGCTATGGAAGCTCCCATTATAGCGTCTCAGTATGGTACTGGTGGCCTGTAGCCCCCCGTAATAATGAATTGCCTCAACATTTCCCAGCAATGTTTAACTGGCACACATCCTTTAAATGCCCTCTGCGTTTGAATGTTGGTATAAGAGCTGGGAGGTGATATCATACCCCTTCACACCCTGCTCTTTCTAGACAGGAAACCTGGGTCACAGACTGCCTCCACAAAGTCCTCCAGTCAGGCAAACATCTCCACGTCTGTCCCAATGAGCACGTAACACATCACGTCTAACACATACAGACGCACATTAATCCAAAGGCATCCAGATGTGGCCAACTGCAGCAGGTCTTTGTCGTGCTAGCCCAGTCTTTGCATTCAGATTGTACCCAAGAAAGTATGTTGAAAGATACACATGTGGCCACAGCAGACGTGCTGACTCTGTGTTGATTTTTGGGGTTTTCTGAGGGCCAGCTGTGCAACAAATCACAATCAAACCATCCAACAGCAGCATGCTATGATAAGCATCTGTGCGTTCCCGACACCACAGTCCCAGACCAGTTTTGCTTTACACTTCAAGATATCTGTAGTGCCTAATATCTTTCACACACAAACTCTCTTCCGAAACCTAGTAAGCAAGCTTGATGTCCATGCTGAAAAAGAGTGCACAGTAAACCAGGTGGTTAGTTAGTCTGTTTTGATGGCAACTTCCTAACTGAAGCGGCAATGAATAAACACAATGCAAAAGACTATTTTGCTCTATTAATATAATTATATTTAAAAATAAATGTAAATAGAAAAAGTAAATGCAAATAGATAGAACTGAAGAATACAAAGAGACAAATCTAAGCAATTGTCATGATAATAAAATAAGAATAATTATAAATTAATAAAATAATGACAAAAAAAAGAATAATATCTAATAAAAAAAGTAAAAGTAAAAAAAATGGCATGAATTGATTGCACACACGTGACATTGAGGTGTGTGTGTGTGTGTGTGTGTGTGTGTGTGTGTGTGTGTGTGTGTGTGTGTGTGTGTGTGATCTAAAAAAATTACACTTATAAAATATAAAATGCATTTACTTTTTACTTGTATGTTTTTTTATCATCATACATTGTGCTGTGCAACTGTGCAATCTATTCTGGGATTGTCTTTACTGTAACAGATACTTGCAGTGATGCCTTAATTTTATTTTTTATTCATTTATTATTATTAATATTATGTATTAATTTTTATTTTTGGCAAAATCACAGCTTTTTACGTTTTGGAACAGAGCTGATTTTTTACTTGCAAAAGCATTCATAGATACACATACATGTAATGAATATTGTTTCTCTGAGTGTTGAAGGTCACCTCAGTGCCTCGCGGAACTTATGTCCTTTTTTTCTTTTTAAAAGGGGCAACCATGCTTGGTAAGTGAGTAACATCTTAAGTCATGTGACTATGTTCTGTTTTAGACCGCCATGCATCTCCAGATGCCCCAGACCAGAGGAAGATCTAGTCGTGCAGCTGAACCTGAAACAGTGTTTGATGAGACAGGACTACAGGTGGGACACAGATCTGGAAGTCTGCCGCGAGCCTGATGACTCTCTTTCTGTCTAAAGATGCATTAACCTGCATGCTTTTCCTCTGTGTCTTTCTTGTTTCGCCTCATCTGTGTCTGATGTCTGGAGGTTTTTTGTTAACTCTTTGTCTTGTATTTCTAACCTGTTTTCTTTTAAAGCTTTGTTTTGTGTCTCATGTCTTGTTTTTTGTGTATTAATGTCTTTGCTTTCTTTTAATTGAAGAATATGTATTCATGGTTAATCTCTCTCGGCTGATCTATGGTTAAGTTTTCTTCTTCTGTAGTGTCTTAGCTTGTTTTTCAACGGAATATTACATAATCTGAATGTATTTTTTTTTCCTGGTACTATTGCAATTTCTTTATAAATAACTAACTTGCAATACATAACCTTCTCGGTTTTAGTTTGATCACCCACCTCAACGTTCCTGCCCTCAAAGGAGTGAATGCTAAACACGCACACAGACTTTCAGGCAGTTGATACAGAGCAAACACAAGGCGGCTCTACCAAACACAAAGAAGCAGAGGAAATAATAGACCTACACAGCTAAACATTACTCAAATACTTCAGCTGGCCTACATTTCACATCTCAGGAAGAAGCGCTTAACCTTTTTGTGACCTGAACTCACTTCTAGTACAATCTTTTTTGAGTTTTTTGAAAAAGTTTGAGCATCACAATTTAAAGACTCAAACCTTAAAATACACTTTTGTTGACTAAACCATTCCTCCTAAAGCACTACCACTGCAGAAATAGGACTTTACATCAAGATACATTTTTAATTTAAATGTAAAAATATGGTTTATTGGCATCACTTAAACCCAGTGTAAATGTATTTTATATATATTAAAATGAATTGCTAGATAATGTTACAATGTAAATTTAATAGATTTTTTAAAATTACATTAAATTATATATATATTTTTTTTTATATAATTTATATTATTATTATATAATTTATTTTTTATATTTTTGTAAATACATTTATTAAATATAATTGTGAATGGTAAAAAAGAGACAAATCTAACTCGTTCCCTTATTAATAAAAATTATTTAAAAATAATATTTATTAATTAAATGTATTTAATACAATATTTTTTATAATAATGATAATAATACTAATATAGTGGCATGAATGATGGCAAACAAATATGAAATAAGGCATTTGAAAACTTTTTTTTAATGCTTATTCTGGTAATTTAGCAATTTTTGCAGTACACTATAATTAATGATTTCTAATATCACATCTGTCAAACAGAAGAATACAGGGTATCTATAAAAAAATTATCTTTTCTAATTTAAAGCAACCCTACAGGAGCTGCCAGTGTTGGTTTGTTTCTGTTGGTTTTAATAATGGGTGAAAGAAAATCTGTTAATGCTGGACATCTCTGAATATTTTGACAGCCGTTCCGCTCTCCTGAGTGTTGATAGATAAGATTAGAAATGTCTTGCACTCCTGCATCTCCTCCTGTGACTGTAGAGGAAAATCTCGGGTTATAAAGCTATGGATCTGGCTCATGGCGAGTCTTCAGGGCATGTCAGCACACGCTCGTTGCAGTTCCTAAATCGCACATCCAAATACCTGTCAGTCAGTGTTTCTACATCATGCCTGAGGGATTCTGGGATGGGTCGGTGTCAGTAAGCCATTTCGCCACACTCATGATGCAGGATTAGACAGGTGTTCGCAGGAGCATGGAGGCTATGTACAAGCAGAGAAGTTTGGATAGTGAATTTTTTTTTAGCTACACGTTGTATTCTGGGATCTATCTTTCAGATTAGTTATTTTTGCGCTATTGCTTTTTTCTTACCAACTGTGCATTGTAGTTTTTATCATCACACGCCTAACGCTGTTGACTAAATCCATGTCATGTTTTATAGGGATTTGAGGACCTATGCAAAGCATTTCTGTTGAATTGATCGTAAAACAGAGAGATCTAATATTTGCTTTCAATTTCCCTTTCAGGAATATGTCTTCCATCTGGAGCCCGGCAAGGAGGATTCTGGGAAGGGAAAGTGCCCATATGATCCAAAACTGAACAGTGTCTCCACTTTGATTAGTGAGTCCCTTCAACAATTCCATTCTAAGCTGTGCAAACATATTCCACTTTGATAAAGAGTTGGGTATTGAATGTGAAAAATCTACAGTATTTTGTGACAAATTTGTTGTAAATCTGTTGTATATTAGCTTTTCCTGTCTAAACAATCCCCAAACTAGCACATCATCAGCCAAGACCAAAAAACAGCACAAAGCCCCAATTTAGCAGGTCGTACACAGCAGGTAATTCAGCAAAACCCTTGACTAGGAAAACAACCGGCTAAACCATCTAATCAGCACAGCTTAGCAAAGCCCGCAACTAGCAAAACCACATGGCTAAGCATGTAAAACAATTTATCACAGTCTTACATGAAGTGTGACCTTAAAAGCCACAAACAAACATGACAAGGAAGCTTTTACAAACAATTTGGCATGCTATTCGTTGAAAGAACGCTTTAGTGCTTGCCTGTCTGATTGTATTTAACTACCACCTCATATATTAGAGTTGTTTGGTTGAATTTACAAGGCGTTCTGACAGGTTGGCACCTAGACGTTCCCTAAGAATCAACAATTTTGATCTGCCATCGGAAAAACCGCCGCCGGCAGAGCAAATAGACTGTCAACAAACTCATTCTACATCCAGCACGCTTCCTCTACAAACCCCTCCAATTGAACTCATATCTCCCGCTGTATGCAGAAGCAAGTGTGGGCAAAAACAGGCAGGCCCTGCGTTCTGGATTCCTCCAAGAGGGAATTAATCATGAGAGCGGCTCATGACAGCGCTCCGCCTGGCCGTGGTTCTGCGGCCCCTCCTTAACAGTCATGGCCTCTGCCAAGTACACGCTGAGACACCTGCTCAACTGAATTCTGCACACTCACACACACCCACACATATACACACACTTGACCTCCACACTACTTAACAAGGAACAAATTCCTCCAGAGGCAATAATAACCCCTCACATGCACATGCATAATGACCAGCGCATGTGAAACCCAGTGGGCATCAATCTTGTGCAGTGTGTAATGTATGTTGGCAGTTGCCATCAAGTAAGTTCACTGTAAGTTGAACAGTTGATCAGTTAAATGCTCATTTTCTGTGCCTTGATGAATTGCAATAATCCATCATCATGGGTGTGGCCGATGTTTCATTAAATAAAAGCTCATAAATCAAATGTATCATTCTTTTACATTCACAGACACTTACATTCTGACTTTCTCTTTTTATCTCTGTTCTTGTAAACCTTAGATGGAGAACTGTACGCAGGGGTGTATATTGATTTCATGGGGACAGACTCTGCTATTTTCCGAACTTTGGGGAAAAACACAATCATGCGTACTGACCAATACAACTCAAGATGGCTGAATGGTAAATAAGTTGATATGAATGTTTTTTTATTATTATTATTTTATTTTAGTAATATCTATATTTTGAATAAGTTGATATGAGTGGTATTTATTTTATTTTTATATTTTAACCCTAATCCGCCATTTATTTAATGATAAAAAAAAGAAAGCCAATAATTCACCCATATGCACAAGAAAAGTTTTTTTTCTTTTCTTGCTATTTGATGCAGTTAACTTAAATAGTCCTAATAATTTCACAAATTTTTCTATGAAAAGGCTGATAAATGTTGAATTGTGCAAATGTAAAATGACATTGCATGCTGTTTTTTTGTTTCTTTTTTTTCTCCCTCTCTTTCTTTTTCTTAGACCCCTCATTTGTCCATGTGCACCTTATCCCTGACAGCAACGAAAAAAACGATGACAAACTCTACTTTTTCTTCCGTGAGAAGTCTTCCGAGATGGGCCAGAGCCCCAAATTACAGTCACGCATCGGTCGAATCTGCCTGGTGAGCTAAAAGTTTGGACCTAAAATATGATGTGATGAATATGAAATTTGAGACATTCCTTACCGTACAGCATTTCTGAAAGAGATTCCAGCAACAGCCTAGAGCGAGCAAGCCGGGGTTTGTGGATACTTGACTGTGGCGTTTCTGTCTGCTAGCCGCTGACGTGCCGAAATCCACACATATTTGACCTCCCTGCTTACAATACTTCTCTCTATACATGTGACCCCTGAACCTGTGACCTTTTAACCTGTCAGGTCAGCCGTTCTGAGTATGATTGTTTCTTCACCAGAACGCACTATGGAAAAGATAGCTTATTCACTAGCACCACAGCGATTTGTCCCGAATGTGGAGCTTAACCACAAGTTCTTAATGAAAATAGCGCCAGACCACAGCTGCAAATTGAGCAGGGCAATGAAAACACACATGGAACGGCATGATTGAGCCACAGGGGTAAACTCAGGGGTTTGTGGTGCATCTTCTTGGGCTTAAAGTAAACTTGTGGGTGTGTTCATGTTTAGCTGTACTTGGCAGGGATAAATTCTGAAAAGTTCCTTGCAAACCCACATAAATGGATCAAATAACTTTTTGATTTTTTGAAATTTTAAGCTAAATGTGCAAAAAAGAGTTTGGATAATGGCTAGGTCATTGTTCTTAATATTTTTTTCAAAGTCAAGTTTGAAAATGGACCAAAAAAAAAAGCATCATAAGTAGTCCATATGACTGTAAATGTGCTTTTGAGTCTTTTGAAGCCTTATATAATAGTAATTTTCTCACTCAAAATCTTTGTTAGGGTTAAGGTAATCATAATTGGCTTAATACAAGAACCACAGTCAATGGCAGGAAATCAAGAATTTACACTAGCATTCAGAAGTTTGGGGTCAGTTAAATTTTAAAGATTTTTTAAAAGTCTTTTCAGGCTGCATTTATTTTACCAAAAATACAGTAAAAACAGTAAAACTGTTAAATATTATTACAATTTAAAAACAATTGTTTTCTATTTGAATATATATTAAAATGTAATTTATTCATGCGAAGGCAAAGCTGTTATGCTGCTTAATATTTTTGTGAAAGCCGTGATGCATTTTTAATGGTTTCTTCGATGAATAGAAAGGTCAAAAACAGGAATTATTTGAAATACAAAATTTTCTTAACATTATAAACATTTTTACTGTCACTTTTGATTCAATGCATTCTTACAGAATCAAAAAAAATAAATCTTTAGCATATAAACAGTTAGCATATATACAGTACAAACGTCTTCATCGATGGGGTTGTGTATTTTTTGTAACATGCATGTGTTTATTGAGCTGTTTCATATGTGGAACCACATGGTGGTATATGACTGTACATGTGTGTTTGTGTGGGTGGCTGGGTTTTTGTGTTTATCCGCTTTCTGTTTTGTGTTTAGAGGTGTGTTTATAAGAGTGCGTGGTCTCTGTTGCACGGCCCCCCCAGGTCTTTGTTTATGAGTCGGGGTCATGTGGTGACCTAGCACGCAAACACACCCCTGCGATCAGGACTTTATGGATCACCCTCCGGAGAACCAGCCATTCTGCTTCTCACTTCTGAACCCATCTGGTCACCATCCACCCGCTCACAAAGATTTTTAGCTACTATTAATAACAATAAGTCGTGAGAATAAAGATGAAACCCGCAGAGAGCCTGGGGTATGATCGTTCATATCATGTAGACTAATACATGATCGAATATAACTAATTTAGCTGCAACTGTTAAAGTTGCTAATCTGTTTTTGCTTCCTGTAAACTTAATGTCCTATCATAATAAAGGCAAAAATGGCGAAAATAAATAAAAAAAAAAAAAATAAAAAAAATTAATTCTTCCTAACTCCTATTTTCTTATTTTCTCACTTGAGAATACAATTATGAATAGTTTCTATTTACAAAAGCATTTCTTAAAGATAAATCTTAAGAAGAATTTGAATGCCTGAAAAAAAGTTGTTCTTAAGAATCACTGTAAATAACCTCTGAAAGTTAGGATAACCTCCAACTTGTCTTAAATTCCCAAAAATATGATGTTTAATGAATTTATTGATTCTCATCAAGCCTGTTGCAACAAAAACAGTTTGAATACTTATTGTGGATTTTATATAATCTGCTGGCAAAGCAAAAAGTTCTTTATTTATTTTTTTTAATTCAGTTGATTAGCACGTACACCATACATTCCGAAAGTTTGTCCCTTTCTTTATAAGAAAAAAAAAAGTTCTTTAAGAAAACATTTGAGAATTTATTAGAATATAAGTACTTAATAGAAACATTCTTAAAAATGTTTTAGAATGTATCTTAAGAAATGTCTTAAATTCTTTCTTAATAAGATTTTGTGAATCTGGCCCATGGTTTTTCATTTCCATGACTCAATGATCCAAGTCATAGCAGTTAACGTCTAGTTTACAGACTACTTTTATGCTGTTATGATGTTTGCATGTCCTTTTTGAAGCTTAAAAGCTCCAGTCCCCATTTAATGTATTTAAATTGTATGGGGAAATCATATTTGTGTTCCACATAAGAAAGTACTGTAAGTGAACCCGTTTTGGAATAACATAATGATGAATAAGTAATTACAGCTTTTTTATTTTTGGGTGAACTTTCCCTTCATGCCTTCAAACGAATACTGTAGGTTGTGATTGATGTCAGATGATAAATCAGGAATTCCTCAACCACCCTCTCCCAAAAATTTGGCTGGCCATCAGACCAAATGGGTGCGTTTTGTGAATCAGACGAGACACTATTTGCAATCTTGTCTTCTCACAGCTAACTTTTCCTGGCTGTGTGTTCCTCTCTCTCCCGCTGCGGAGGGGCTTGCCATGAATTAAATACAGCTATTTCACCTCTCTTTGATTTCAACTCAAACCAATGGCTCTCAACGTGTGTGTGTTTACAGAACGATGATGGCGGTCACTGCTGCTTGGTCAACAAGTGGAGCACCTTCCTGAAAGCCCGTCTCATCTGCTCAGTCCCAGGAGCTGATGGGATTGAAACACATTTCGACGAGCTCAGTAAGTCTCACTCTGTTCATCTCCAACAGATAAAGTCATCAGTTGAAAGGCCCCATTTCAGCTATTTAAAAGTGGTTTGCGTTGGCCGGAGGCCAGTCAGGGATCACTTTAGCTGTATGTGAATGAGAAAGATCTTCCCCTGGTTAGTCAGGTTTCAGTGGCCCTGTCCAATGTCGCCCACACCCTACTACAAAACCACATGCAAACCCTCCATCCACCCACAACATCCTGGATCCCCTAACGTGGGCCTCCAGGTCTGCATTTACACCAGGCCAGGTGACATACCTCACCCTCCCTGCCACATGGCACCAGATTCCCCCCTTGTCCATATGCAGAGATGGATAATGGCTAATTTGGAGCTGACTTACAGAAATAAACCCTCTTTTTTCCAAACAAAAGGCTCTTTTGAGAAGGCTGAAGGTGTGGGAGATGTGCCTTGAGCTATTGGGAGACTTGAAGGGAGTTCGGATGACGTCCAGAGAGAAGGCCATGCCCTGTGGATGGATCAGGTGGACCGTCAGGAATCCCGGGTCCACTAAGGGTGTCTCTCTCGCACTTGAGGTCATTTCCAGACTATTTGGCCTCAGTGATGTAGGGAAACGGCGGGTTATGATCATGCAGGAATTTATTACTGTTGCTTATATTAAAAGAGCAGATTTGCGCTCTTGAGCACAGTCGCTCAACTCTTATAAACACGTTTGGCTCTTTATTAGTGGGGAGGATGTTTACACAGGCTCGTGGAGAGGTGAGGATTAGCTGTGTGTTGAAGGAGGGATGTTCAGGCATTTTTAATAAGGCAATAAAGCTGTAGTTTGTTGTGAGTTGTGGCAGTCTACTAATGAGCTGGATTAAGCTTTTATCAGAATACAGATGGAGTTGTGCTTAAGTACAGCTTGTCATAGTAGTAGTCAGAATAATCATACATTACACATTTACATTCTATGGAAATCTGAAGATTTCTAATACTGTATATACAGTATGATTCAAAGTTTGGGGTCAGTAAGAAGTCTTTTATTTGATAAAATAATACAGTAAAAACATTAAGAATATATATTATTACAATTTAAAATAACTGTTTCTCTTTTAAAATATAAAGTGTAATTTATTCCTGTGATGCAAAGCTGAATTTTCAGCTTCATTACTCCAGTCTTCAGTGTCACGTGATCCTTCAGAAATCATTCTAATATGATGATTTGCTGCTCATTTCTTATCATATATATATATATATATATATATATATATATATATATATATATATATATATATATATATATATATATATTAAATATAAAGTTCAACAGAATAGCATTTATTTGAAAAAGAAAAATAATGTTAACTATTGCTATCATAGCATGAATTTTAGCAATCCAAACAATTCTTGATGCATTACAAACCAAATACCATCCTATATGGTTTTTTTATTGCATATTGTTGCACTTTGAAATAGGCCACATAAGTTAATAAATGCTGTTTCATGTTTTCAATTAAATTTCCTGCATTTTCTGTTCAGTATTATTGAGAGTGATAGTGTAGATGTATACATAGATTCTATACAGCTGCAGTGCTCATGGAGACTCTGGCTTTGCATTAAGGAGATTATGGGAGTTTGAACAGTTGGCAGACTTTAAGGATTTGGCAAATTCATCCCAGATGGCCAAATGTTTGTTAAAAAACTTCTGTAAAGATTTGTCATTTTAAAAGTATGTGTTCATCCCTGTTGATGATCTTTAGATATATGCCATTAACTGCATTTGTCCTGCTGTGAAGGAGAAAGGTGGAGGAAATTTGCCTCAGGTTACCAAATGCATTGGCACGGGCAAGAGAGAGAGAGAGAGAGAGAGAGAGAGCTTTCAAAGTGATATTAGTTGAAAGCATAAGAAAACTAAGGGGATGGACCATGTTGCAGGCTGAATTTGAACCTGTATATCCAACATGAACTTCTCAGTGTGTCTGGAATATGTGCATTAACCAATATACCACAGTGATTTTTTCATTTATAAGATCATGAGTTTCTAGCACAGTGAATGAGTTATGAATGAATTTTTGGTTGTCTTATAAGCCATGTCTTTGATCCATATGCACATGATGCTTTACCTGCGCTATACTGTACATACAGCTACACTCAGATACGGTATAACGGTTGGCAGGATATGTGTGTGAGGCAATAGGAACCATACTGTATGTTTTGCTATCCTCATCTTTATTTTCCTGTGAGTTCTCCCTGAGGAGCACTTGAGTAGTCCTTAAACACACACTTATTTCCTTGCACACACAAATACACATATGCACACATAAGTGTTTATGCAAGCCAACTCAGCAAGTTTCATAATAGTGATGACATGTAATGTCTTTTCTTTTACCATTGATTGTCTCCTTCACATTATTTACTGTCCAGTTTACCGTTAATTGAAAACTGATGTAAAATAAGATGAAAAAATATATAATATAATATATATATATTAGATGTAAGAAATGAAGTGCTGAAAACACAAAGAAAAATTCTCATTACTTCAGAGATGGTGAGTGAAATGCAGTGAGAAACTCTGAGTCACAGGAAGTTTGTCCCAAGATTCATTACATGCGCTTGATTTATGCACTGCAAATATTAGCAAAGTGTTCTCCAGCCTTTTCACTGCAATGCTGTTCTGTGTTTGTGTCTTTTAGGGGATGTGTACATACAGCCTACGCAGGACACTAAAAATCCCGTCATCTATGGGGTCTTCTCTGTGTCTGGGTGAGTTTAAATACGTCTATATCTTCCTCCATCTGGAAACTGTAGTAAATACTGGAATGGATTGTTTAGCATGGGCAGTTGTCCACTGCATTTGCATCTGTTTTTCACATGTACACTTTTAAACACTTTATATAGAACAGGTTCTATATATTAATTTTATAACAAAAACTGACATATTTTCCCCCCAGCTCTGTATTCAAAGGCTCAGCGGTCTGCGTCTACTCAATGGCAGACATTCGGATGGTGTTCAATGGACCTTTTGCTCACAAAGAAGGTCCCAATTATCAGTGGGTGGCCTACTCTGGAAAAATCCCCTACCCTCGTCCAGGAACAGTGAGTTTAACCCTCTTATGAACCAAAAACCAAAAATTAGATGAATTATTGCCACACTGGTATAGAAATATGAATCTAGACCTGCTGTTGAAGGTTAAAACCAAGCTAAAAGCACAAATTATAAGTGGGGTTTAGCCTTAAGATCTCAGCCTTTAGTGCTACTGTATCAAGAGAAAACAGAGATCTCATTGGCTAAGGTTGGTCCCCTTCACCCATTTCTGCTAGTGTCCTGGTGGGACTTTCACCCCTAACATGAAGTCCACGAAAGACTACCCTGACGAGGTCATCAACTTCATGCGGAACCATCCCACCATGTACAATACTGTGTATCCGGTGCACAAGCGCCCCCTGGTGGTCAGGACCAACGTAGACTATGAGTTCACCACCATCACTGTGGACCAGGTGACTGCAGCCGATGGCAACTACGAAGTGCTCTTCCTGGGTACAGGTGAGTTTAGAAACTTGCCTGATTTTTACATATTCAGATTTTTTTCTTTGTTATGTGCAATAAAATATGCACAGTTACATATAAACAACTTCAAATAAGATATTTTGTAGAGAACAGGGTTATTGTAGTTTATTTTTAATTTAGTTTTTATTTCAGGTTTTTATTTATATTATTTTAAATTAGTCTTTTCAGTTTAGTTGAGTTTTCATTTGAATTCAAACCTTTTTTATAGTCATATAAAAATAAACGTTGATATTTATTGTTAGTTTTCATTTTAGATTTAGTATTTTTGGGGTGCCAAAATAGAGCTAATGCTCTAACTGTTGTCATTTAAAAATGTTTAACAATATTACATTTCCCCATGCAATCTAGTGTTGTTGCTATCTAATGGCATTTTTATATTTAATGCAGACAGTATGTAAAGGTTTAAAATTTTTTAATATACTGAGTCTCGAAAAAGGAATCAAATAAATTTTTTTTACAAGTTGTAACAAAAACTTGCTAAACTATTATCGAGACACTGAAACTGCTGCAGGATACAGGGAAAAAACAGTCTGTTTCATTCCTTCTCAGTGTACTGTACATTTATAAGAGGAGGTGAAAGCATCTGACTGTACTTAGATGGATGTTAAACTCCAGAAAAGGGTTTTGTGTTTCCATCTTTCTGTTCTTGATAGAAAAACTGTGAATGCAGCACCTTAAGGCTGCAGGGTCACGTTACAAGAATCCATCAACCTAGAACAGTTGATCTGCCTAACTCTCGTCTCCTTTTCAAACTTTCTTTTAACCTTAAAGAGTCAGAGTGACATCACTTTTTTGGTCTTGTCATGCTGTAGTTTATGCCTTTATGTCTGCTTATCTTGCTTTTGAGGCTGAGAGGCTAATCAACTCTGCGTTGCCCATTTCACCTACAAGCACTCACAGGAACGTCCCTGGCTTTCAGCGGCAGTCGCTCGCTTGCATTCAGAGCTCAGGTTAGATGTATTGCTCCGGTTGCAATAAATCTCTGGTGACGTGCACAGAAGGAATGCAACGGGCACGGTTAAATCAAACTAGCATTTTGGTCAGACACAGCCACTGAAATACGTTTTTCAGCAGAGCCTGACAAAGTACAGCCGAGCTGAAAGATGAGTATACTGTGAAAACAAAAGACAAAAGAGGGATTTTCAAAGGAAGTGATGGTGTATGGAAAATGTGAAGGGTCTACGTGGTAGATGGGACAGAAAGAAAGAGTAACTCAAGTGTCTCAGTACATACTCAGGATTTTATCAAGACTTAAGATGCAAAGACAATAGGCTTGGAAAATGGAATAGACAAAGTTGTCAAAGGAATATCATGGTGCTTTGAATGTTTTGTGCACATGGAAAGAGGCAGTTTAATTACTTGTGGTTGGCTCAGTTTGACTGTCTTTCTATTTGGCCTACAGACAGAGGTACAGTACAGAAGGTTATCGTCCTGCCCAGAGATGACCTGCAGACAGAGGAACTACTGCTAGAGGAAGTGGAGGTCTTTAAGGTGAGATCTGCACCGGGGTCTCCAGGTGCACACTAACTTCTTAATATTACATGCTCTTTGAAATACTTATTTCTGATTGGCCAAATGTGAGAATTTTAAATGGGCAAATATTTTTGAGTACTGGCCACGAAATTGTATATTTGTGACCCTGGACCACAAAACCAGTCGTAAGGGTAAATCTTTTCGAAATTGAGATTTATGGATAATCTGAAAAAAATAAGCTTTCAATTGATGTTAGGATAGGACAATATTTGGCCGAGATACAACCATTTTAATATCTGGAATCTGAGGGTGCAAAAAAAATCAAAATATTGAGAAAATCGCCTTTAAAGTTGTCCAAATGAAGTTCTTAGCAATGCATATTACTAATCAAAAATTAAGTTTTGATATATTTACTTTAGGAAATTTACAAAATATCTTCATGGAACATGATCTTTACTTAATGTCCTAATGATTTTTGGCATAAAAAAGAAAAATCAATCATTTTGACCCATACAATGTATTTTTGGCTATTGCTACAAATATACCCCAGCGACCTGAGACTGGTTTTGTGCTCCAGGGTCACATTTGACCATTGTCTCAGATTTATGCTGGTTTAATGCATTGCATTTCTGTTTAATTTACTTGACTTTATTATATCAGTTAGATTTTTGTTTTTTAAAGACGTATTTTATGTTCAACAAGGCTGCATTTATTTGATCAAAAACACAATAAAAACATGAATATTGTTATTATTACAATTTAAAATAACTCTTTTCTGTTTTAAAATATTTTAAAATGAAAAGTTTTTCTGTGACGCAAAGCTGAATTTTTCATGCAAAATAATAAATTGTAATATTTCACTTTCAGGTCCCTACTCCCATCACAACTATGAAGCTTTCTTCAAAACGGGTAAGAATTTGCTGTTTACTAAACCTGATAACACAGTTCACAAACAATGATGTTTTATATAAAATACTGGAGGAATACCTTAACCCATGAAGAGGAAAACAGTAACTCCACTTAAGATAGACGTGCAGCTGCTATCTGTCTCTGTAATCCTTAAGCCGCTTTCACATGGGGATAACAATTTTACAGATGTATGAAGATAAAATATTGACTTTTCATTGATTGTGTTTTATTCTTGCATCATAATTGGGATTGTTGGCAGATGTGGCATGACATCATTTCTAGGCTGTAATTTAAACCCTAGTTCTCCCAGAAAAGCTGATTTAAAACAGCTGATCCTAAAAACAGAAATGCCAAGTTTCTAAACGCTGGAGGAAAGAAAAAGGTTTATTATCAGAACAGGCTTAAATTTGCAGTTCAGAACCTGCACAGACCTGTCTGCATCTTTAATTCATCACTTTAGAGCTGGGACAGTAGGGTTTCTTCTTTCCAAAGAGGGTTGAAAGTAGAAAATGTACCTTGAAGTTTTAGCATCAAATTATATTTCTAAAGGGAGAAAAAAAAAAAAGACTGTCACTCTGCATAACAATATGTTTCTGTTTTGCTGCAGCAACAACTATATGTAGCGTCAGCGGTTGGTGTGACTCATCTGGCACTGCACAGGTGTGATGTCTATGGCGAGGCCTGCGCAGACTGCTGTTTGGCCCGGGACCCTTATTGTGCATGGGATGGCAAGTCCTGTTCTCGGTACTCTGCCTCACAGAAGAGGTAAATATGCCAAAGCACTTCAGAACCAAATGACATTTACACAGGAGTGTGTCATCACTGTGTTAGTCAGCTTCTTTATACATATCTCTTTTTAGCTATGTACAGTGTGATCACGTTTGATTTTAAAATGTCAGAGCAACAGGGTAGTGGTTAGTCTGTATTTTCTAGACAGAGAGAAATGCAGATCTGAATCCAGTTCCCCATGTCTCTCTTCCATAATTTCTTAATAATCAGGCCTTCTTTTTAATTACACTGATAGGAAATAATGAAATGCACATTAATAAGATCCAAAACCTCAATAAAACAAAAATAATTCCAAAACTCATACACATCAAAGATCACATTCCAGTTATGTGCGTTCATGAGGATTCGATCCTCATTTACAGTCACAGCCTCCTAATTTCTGGAAATGTTGTTCATTAGATATTGCAACTAAAGATCTTTTGCTTTCATGCATTAGCCACGTTGGACAATTTCAGGGTGGATCACAGTTTTAATTTAAAAGCATCTGCTAAATGCATTCATTTTAATTTATCCCAAAGTGTTTGAGACAAACAGGTTTCCGTATGGATCCTATTTAGCGAAGGGTGAGTTTTCTTATTGTGAAGTGGGAGGTATTTTTTCCCCAAAATTTGTAATAAAAAAAAAAAATGACTGAAACAGATTGAACTTTCTTCCTCTACTGAACTTTACATGTACAGCAATATTATGTGTTCATCCTGGCCGACCATCATATCTTTAGTGTGGCTGAATGCACAGCGTGATTTACTTAAACAACATTGTTTGAGTTGGAAAAAAAAAACTAAAAATGGTGTTTGTTGAAACTGAGAATTGGAGTAAGTATTGGAAGTATTTTCATACTTTGTCAGATATAGGTGGAAATTAATTTCTTATTTTGTCATATTGGCTTCCTTTCAGACGCAGTCGGCGACAGGATGTGAAATACGGGAATCCCATACGGCAGTGCAGAGGATACAATTCCAACAGTAAGCTACTAGTCTTGATTAGTTTTTTTTTTTCACTTCTAAAGTAAATATGTCCGTTGTAAGCACAATTAATTCATTGATAAATCATTCACAGCTAATACTTGTTTTCATATCATGACACTTTTATCAACATAATCAGTTCATGAATTCAGTTTTATTTGCTTTTTATTTGATTTGTGAAATTTGTTTATAGAAATTAAATACAGTCATGCTTTCTTTGTACAACCATTATGAGCTGTTAGCAGAAAACCTCATTCTGCTCTGATCTGAATTTTTGTAGTGTTAAGTTTATTTACATTACTGTAGTTTGACTGACACGACTTTCGTTCTACTGGCTCTGCTCTAATGGTCAGCTCTCATTTTCGCTCAAGTGCTGTGTTAATGTCAATGAGAGATGACGTGTTTTTCTTGTTGTCCAGCTAATAAGAACACTCTGGAGACGGTGCAGTATGGGGTGGAGGGCAGCAGCACGTTTTTAGAGTGCCAGGCCAGATCACCCCATGCTGCCATTAAATGGCATCTCCACCGAGACAACAGCGATAGAAGGAGAGAGGTGAGGACACACATGTACATATACATGCATAAGTAAATAGTATAGATGCACAATATGCCAGTGACCATAATGGGATGAGCCAATATTTGCATTTTTTTAAATTCAGCATCATCCTTTTTAGACAGATGCTGGAAGGATTTTTTTTTTTTTTTTTAAGTAGATTGTTTTGTGCAATGTAAAAAAAAAAAAAAATATATATATATATATATATATATATATATATATATATATATATATATATATATACAGTATATGTATATATTAATTAAAAAATATATTTTTAAATATTTCTGTACATAGTATAATTACCTTTTACACATACAACATATATATATGTATATGTGTGTATGTATATGTATATGTATATATATATATATATATATATATAAAATGTAAATTATAATATAAATTAAATAAATATCAATTTACATATCATTTTACATATATGTTTTTTGTTAATATTTATATATAGTATGTACTGTAGTAAAAACTTAAATTGTAAATTAATAATTATAGAATTAAATTTATAATGAGTAAATATTTATAATATAATATTTATAATAAGTATAATCACATAAAATGCTACTTAAGTATAGTGTATTTACACGTCATTTTTATATCATTTTATCAGTTATATGATAAAAATTATTACTGATTATTGGTATCGGCCAACCGTAATTTTTATATATATATAGTGCAAAAGTAATAAATAAATAAGCAGTCTCAATGATACATCCAAAGTTCACTCTTTTATAAATCATCGCTGTTTTTGTGTGTTTCTTCAGGTCCGTACCGATGGGCGCGTGTTGAAGACAGATCAAGGCTTACTACTGCCTTCCCTCCAGTCCTCAGACTCTGGCATCTACGTTTGCACAGCCACAGAGAAGAACTTCAAGCACACCTTGGTCAAACTTCAGCTGGTGGTCTTGACCAACCAGGCCGTCAACAACATCCTGGTGGAAACGGGCCGTCCGGCGGCTTCTTCGCTCCAATCCAGCACCTGGACCCCCAGCGCCGGACAATACAAAGACCTTCTGACTATCCTCAGTCAGCCTGAGATGGGCCTCATAAACCAGTACTGCCAGGACTATTGGCAGTACGGAGACCCGCTGACGGGGGCCATCAAGGCCCAAGACCTCAAAGAGCTGAAGGAACAGAAGAAACCGCGGAATCGCAGACATCACGGGGATGAAGAGGAGACATGAGGGGGTTTCCCCCCCGGTCCTAAAGGGAAAGACTTCTAAAAGAGTAAAACCTGGATTAAAAAAAGAAAAACTTCCATCAAATGAAACGAACTTTGCAAGCAACAAACGGAATTCCCTTTTAACAGATAAAGATGATATCATACACAGTATTTATTGTAGGTTGTATATAGTACCATTCTGTGGATTTCTTTGTACTTAAATAGAAAAATGAATGCTCTTTGTGTATAAGTACCTAACGGGCAAATATTATTGTAATATTATTTTTATTGTCACAACTACAAACAGAACCAGAGAAATCTTCATTTTCCATCTTCTGGGCATTGACGATTCATATATAAACTCATAGACTATGAACTATGTTGAACTGAGATGGTTAAGGAAAGAGCGACTGGGAATGAATCTTCCCCCTTGGACTCTTCACACAGAAAGACATTTGGAAAATGCGGGGCAGGAGACGCTGACATCATAACGCTCCTTACCACTAGTCCCACCCCTAAGTGCATTCTGGTCCCTCATTTGTTACAATGATACACCAGCTCATATTGTCTTCCTAATGTCACTCTATATGCACATACATCTGTTTCCCTTGCACAAATGTTTAAGGTAATCAAGTTTTGTGGCACAGGTTTTTTTGTGACTGGACTCAATCAAGTTTTGAGAGCTCTCAGTATGCTTTTATTGTTTTTTTATGCCACTTTTGAAAAGACTAAAAGCACAAAACATCTCACAGCGCGATGATGCCATGAATGCACAAAAATAGGAAAGCATGTCCTGGTCATATTTCATCCTTTAAATTTTTTTTTCCCTGTAAATCCATACATTTTCATTCATTTCAATTTAATCCATAAGTTTTTTTTTCCATACATTTTCCATAAAGTCATTCATTTAAACCGTTGTTTTCATCTAATTTTATTTTATTTACGGTATTACACTAATTTTAAATTGGTATAACATGTTTAGATGAACAGATACTAATATTATTTAAATATTATTTAAAGAATTTAAAGAATCTTCTCATTACAGTGAGAATTTGATTTTTTTATTTTTTTCATTATGATAGAAAACTGTTATTGGTAGTAAAAACAAGGACCTATTTTTAAGCTATACACACACACACACACACACACACACACACACACACACACACACACACACACATATATATATATATATATATATATAGGGGTGAAATATGATCTGGTACTGTTTTGTGAGATTCAGCTAATTATGGCTCATAGCCTAAAAATTTATTTAGATAAACTGGTGAAGGCTGCAATATTATAAAAGACACATTCTGATATAAGACAAAATCTACAATTTTTTTTTTTCAGAATGTGTTCACACAGGTTTAAACTACTCAAAGTCTTGGGAAGCTGGCTTTTCATTGTGTGCATGATTTATATAGTGATATCGTAATAACGAAATTAAACATAGCTACTTTGCAGTTCTTTCTGTTCATATATTTCTATGGTCAGGTCAGTGTTGGACAGAAGGCTGATGGTCTTCCTCTGCGTGGCTTACACAGCCAAAACAGACGGCAACTATTCACCTTAAAATGATGACTTTTTCCTCAACAGTTAATGGTATTGTTACTATTCCTGCAAAGCGCCACATGGCCCCGAAAACCAGTGTGAAGCAGTGTCTTACATTGAGAGAAAATGGTTGTACAATTTCTTGGTATTTTTAAGATGTGTCTTTAGAAATGTTTGTGTTTTTATTTTGTCATCAGTTTGAGACTAAATTCACAGGTGATGTTACTGTAATAATTGTGTAAATGATTTTCTTTCCCCTCTTGCTGTTGCTAACTAATAAATTAAAGCTCTATATTTTATAGTAATTCAGCTGTTCATTTTTCTTCATCAGTTTATTCTTTGTTCAAAGACTTGTAAAGGTTTTCTGGGGAAGAAACCAGGACTGAGGATGGATTTGATGGTATGTTTGAGAAAGTGAAACTATGTGGGAATAATATTTCACTATTATAGCTCTTGCATGCTGTCACAGTGGTGGTATTTCTGTAGAAATGCATATTTATCAAACAACTTTATCCAAAAATGAAACATTCTGTCATTTACTTACCCTCATGTCGTTCCAAACCTGTATGACTTTTCTCTTAAATGCAAAAATACAAAAACATGTTCAGCATATATGTAATGAGCAGGAACTGGCCAGATCCAGATTGTACAGTACTATAGCATTGGCATTAAAGTGCTCCATATGATGATGTAGCTTTGTGTTAGAACCAGACCAAAACAAGCTGTTGATTTATAGTGTCCTCGGAGCTAGTGTAATGTGAGATTGCTGCAGCAACTCATATGAGTTTATACCAACAAACTTGAGCTTGTAGATCGTCAGTGACACACGTTCTTTGGGTGACCATGATTTCACCAAGTACAACATGTTCCTGGACATTCCTGTAACAACATTCTAATTAACCAATCAGAACGGAGGGATAACTTTTTAGGAAATATCTGTTTTAGGTTTATAATCAGGGTTAGGTGCTTCTACATCCTTGTTAATCAGCTATCATTTCACACTGATTTTAGAAATAAATTATGGGTAGGGTTAGGTTTAGGGTTAGGGTTCTGGAGTAAGTATCGTGTTCATGAAGAAAAAAGATTGTTCTTGAGACTAAAACCAGCAACCTTATGTTGCCAAACCACTCCCTACTAAGTATATTTTTTGGTTTCCAGTAAAATATCAAAAAAAAAAAAAAAAAAAAAAAAACATTGAAACAAATTCACTTGAGAAACAACTACGTAAGATATTAGGACTTGTTTTCAGAGAATGTACCTTTTAAGGTTTTTCTTTGTGTAGCCTTGTTTATTGCATATTGTGTATTTTTCACTTGTTTCTTGTTGTAGGCCTATGTATAATAATATTAATAGTAATAAATATAAAATCTGCCAGTGTATTGAGGAAAAAACTAATATAGGCTACTTATACGTTTCTGTTTTTGTAAGTGATTAAAAGGAAAAAGTAAATTTCAAATGCAAATGTCATCATCAGCACTCACACTTGCAGAAATAAAATTTTTGTTATCCGGAATTACATTTGACCTCGTAAAATTATTCTTGCTATCAAGAATTTATATCCTGAATGGCAATAGGCAAACCTGCTAATGAATAAAAGTAAAAATGGCTTGCCATACAACACAGTAGGTGACTATAATGCAACCTTAACGTTGGTGTCAACCACCATTAAACCGAAGAAGATGAAGAACAAGAAGACGAGTGGTTGTGTAAGAGGTTTAAAATACACTCCCAACTTAAGTTTAAATGAGTACAAAAGCATTTTTTCGGCGATAACTTCTGGAAAGAAATAGCGCAGACAAATGTATGAAACTTTCTAGTGCGCATGTGTTGAGAGTTTGTGCTCGTGCACGCACGCTATCAAATGGGGTTTGAGAAAGCTGTGAGTTTGCCTTCATGCTAAGCGTTCTCATGAAGTATACTTTGGGCTTTAGATGTTTGTGTGTGTGTTGCAAGGGAGAAAGGAAGGAAGGAAGTCATATGGTGAACGGCATTATTGCATGTTAGATTTAAATCCCCTCTCCTACGTCAGTTTAGAGGCCAGATTGAATTTTACGCGGATGAAAACGAGTCTGTGATGGACAGACTTGCAGTCTTTACAGTGACTGGATAAAGGTCCTAAGTCAGGTCATTTTCACAACTCACAACTTTCAAAACTGTTTTACTAAGTGTTATGTCCCAGTAAGTGTGTTTTTTGAGTGCCTGGTGGTGGATTGGCTATGATGTGTCTGTGCTGGCCTGAGAGGCTGTTATCGAATTTTTTTTGTTACATTAATTTTGTTTGCATCGATTTCAGACCTTGAGCTTACAGTCCCCTGTCATGCACGCTGTCACTACTGACTACTGAGTGTTTGAACATTTTTGTTAATTATGATGTTTTGTTGAATAAACTACTTTCTTCGCTACTTGCCCATCCATGTTGGCTCCTGTTCATGTTGCAGTTGTAAACCGGTTGTAAACATAAGTTTTAGGTTTTTTTTGTTTTGTTTTTTGTTTCAGAAAGATATAATGTCAGCTGAACAGAGTTGTTCTGCTGTTAAACAGTAAAATCCATTGAACACATGCACTTCTATCTCTCACAGCCTTGTTCATTCCTGTCAGAAATGAAATATGGCACTACTCTGACTGAAGTATATTGAGCTCTGACTTCAGTCTTTCGTGTTTGTCAGCACGTGAGTGTAGTTTTCTCAGTGGCTTTACTTGTGACCTGCAGTTACTAAATATCATTCCCAGTGAGGACATCCAGCACTACTGCCTGTCACTGCATTGTTGTTGTTCTCTGGGCACAGCGGGCATCATCATGGGCATCACATTTAGGCGGAACAAGATCTCATCATCACTAGCCTCTTTTGTCCCATTTGTCTCCCCCAACAGACAGACCTCTGTCTCTGTCTTATCTGATAGCTCCCATCATTCCCTGCGTCTGGTGTCTCAGTGCCAGTGGTGGGCGCAGTCTTAGCAGGAACCGGCTGCTCTCACCCACCGGGGTGATGGATTATTATCGGAGTGAATAGCTGAACACATTAAGGATAGAATGGCTCAGAAACCCACATGCTTATCTTCCCGACTCATCTCACTGGGGGAAGGGGTGCCATCCTTTCAACATGCCATCATAGGCTGTCATTATTATGGAAAGGCTTCTATTCATGCTTACAAAGTCTTTTGTTCACTGTTTCAAAACCTCTTTATCGGTCTGACATGAAAGCTTCAGAATAACTTTTATCGATTATGTTTTGCCCAAGCAGATGTTTTAGAAGTGTAGGACTGTGGAAAGAAATGAAAGCATGGAATAACACTTTTTAAGTAACTTGATCAGTCTTGAAGGACAGAGATGTTTGCTGGTATTATCAGTGTGAGATCAGGGACTATTATCAGGAAGTGATTGCTGGCAATGCCATTATTAGTGAGTGTCTCAGATTTTTGAGAAGAGGCACTAGATTAAAGGGAAAGATTTCGAATGTAGGGTGAATCGTGTACAGGATGTCATATTTGTGAAGTTTTGTGGTCTGGACGGGACATTAGAGGTCAGCACAGACTCTGATGTCATTATATACATCCTTTAAAGTGGTTTAGATGCTGATGATAAATGTGGATTCATCCTCAGACTTTCATATAATGTCATTTGAGGTTTAGTGATGCATTGGGCCAAAACTAAAATGTTATTAACAGAAGAGAGAAGCTTGTGCACTTATTGTCTGGTTGAATTTCTAACATTGTTTTCTTTCTTCACGGATCAAATGTGTACTAAATAATGTGAACCAGCAGAGGGCAAGCTTTACTAAGCCTCTAGGATGCTTGCTTTCTGGTGCACTGCATAGGAGGAGGCCACTGCAATTATAAGGTTCAATTATTTAAATAAATGTTTTTATGTTTCCCTTGGTTTTAGAATAAAAGCAAAGGGAATACTTTGTCCAAAACTCATTATTTTTTGATTGATTAAAAATGTAAAAACCTATTGTGTATATATGTGTATATATATGTATGTATGTGTGTGTGTATATATATATATATATATATATATATATATAATATATACAGAGAGGAAAATAAGTGTTCAACACGTCAACATTTTTTTAAAGTTACAATGCAGCACTTGGCATGAAATTTTGACCAGACATTGGCATTAACTCAAGAAACTGACACCGATAAAGAAATATTACAATCCATAAAAAAGTTATTTGTACTACAGTGAAATGACAGAAAAAAGTATTGAACACGCTAACTGAAATTGGAATGACAGCTTCCAGACGCTTCCTGTATGAACAAACTTAAAATCTTAAATGTTCTGGGGGGCCCTCTTGTGAATCTTTCAATTTCTTCCTCAAATGCTCTAGGTTTAATTCTGGTGATTTCCTGGGCCATTCCAACAACTTTATTTTCTTCCTCTTGAACCAGTTCAGAGTCTTCTTTGAAGTATGTTTTGAATGATTGTCCCACTGGAAGGTCCATCTATGTGTCTCATCCTTATCATCCTGGTGGATGGCAACGATTCATCTTAAGAATTTCTGGGTGCATGGATCCATTCATCTTCCCTTCAATAATATGGATTTTGCCAATACCATGAAAAGCAAAAATGTTCCATACCATGATACTTCCACCTCCAACCTTCACTGTTGGCATGGTATTTTTAGGGTCATATGAAGAGCCATTTATCCGCCAAGCATAGCTTTTGGTATTATTGTTAAAAAGTTACAATTTTTGTCTCGTCTGACCAGATTACATTCTTCCAGTAATTCATGTTGTGTAGCAAACTTCAAACGAGTTTCAGCATGCCTTTTCTTCAATGATAGATCCTCCTAGAGTGAGCATGCATGAAGGCTGTAGCAATGGAGTGCATTCAGACAGCAACATAGTTTTGGCCCAGATCCGGTCCACATCTGGCCCGCGTGAAATCCATGCGGGCCAGATGTGGGCCGGTTCTGGGCCGATACTGCTTTTCTCTGTGACAGCTGTACCTGCTAGTCTTTCTGGAGCATTTTCTGAGTGGTCATTGGCTCTTTGGTTACTCTTCTGACTAACCTTCTGACTCCCTGACCAGAAATCTTGCAAGAAGCTCCTATGCAAGGCCAATTGATGGTGAATTGATGTTCCTTCCACTTGAATGTAATGGCCCCCATGGTGCTTTCAAGAAAATGTAGGAGTTGTGAAATCTGTTGGTAACCAGTTCCATTGTTATGTAGCACAACAATCTTGTTGCAAAGGTCTTGGGATAGCTCTTTGTCTCTACCCATCATGAGATGTTTGTATACGTGAATTCAGAGGTGAGTAAGCCCTTTTCTAACATATCAACATGCACTAAACTAGCTGACTGTTATAGTACACGGCAAGTACAGACATGGCAAATATTAATAGACAATGACGTTGAAAAAAGTGTCAACGAAGTCATAACTTTCAGTAAGGTTGAGATTTACATAAGGCCCCTCCATGCCAAATAATCACTCAGAGTCCTGTGCAGATGAGCCGTCTGCATGCAGATACTATTTCAAGGCTGTTAATGTAACTGCATTTTAAAATAACATGGTGGGTGGCGTACTTTCAGATTTTTGACAAAATATTTAAATCTCAAAAGTCTCACATTCTTGTACTTGGCTCCATGCAGCATATAATAAAGAAGTATGACTAATAGATGATCATTCAGGATGTTTATTTTGAAAGCTTTAAAGTCAGTTGAAGAATACAGAGGTTAAAGTGGAGAGAGGCCAGTCCTCAGTGTATTCACAGGTTGACAGTCAAACACACTGAGAAAAACAGAGAGAATGAGGAAATCAACAGACATCGAACACCAAAGGCAATAGTGAAGCACTATTTCAAAAATTGCTTTTAATTTGTATTACACAGTATCTAGTTGCGGTTTCAGTATACATGAATGCTATAAAAGTTGTTTTTTTCAGACCTACATGAAACTTATCCCTCTTTATTTTAGGTTCTACCAGTATGAGCTTTAAGAATTTTGATACGAAATCAAAGACAATAAATAAATAAAAAACATCTTAAAGTCTCAGAGTAAATAAAGGTATGGGATAGATTTTAGAAAGGAAATATTTTGTAAAAGCAAAGAGAAGTGAAAGATACAAAATGACAATGATACATGTAAGATCTAAAGTATATCATAGCTCACTTCAGTAGAAACCTGTGACAGCACACACACAACCCATGCTGTGCATCATCTTCAAATCAATAGACCACTGACAGCATAATTGCATATCAAGGCCTTCGTCAGTCAATCCTCCACTGACTCCTGTGATGTTTAGAAAATTACACCATGTCGCCACTGCACAATTACAAATCATTGGCCACTGGAGGGGAAACTTTCATCACTGTTTTTGTTCACCTGTATGATAGGCTGGAAATAATGGTACAATAGGTGCACTGGCTTCACCTGACCTGTTTAAGTCCGAAGCTTCTCACCCTTCTTGTATGACATTACTATTGTCAACTTCAACGGAGGACACGCCAATCAGAAATTGAGTGTTCACACAGACACTGACATTGAGAGTAGCATCACAGTATCGCAGTTGTAGACTATTGCTCATATTAAGAGGTCGACCGTTTCTTTTTGCTTTCGTCAAGCTCTTTTAATCCTACATCACCTGCCATTTGTCTGTGCTAAAATAGAAATATGTTTTTATACTGTATACATCAACCTGTTCATGTTAAAATCATGACGGCACAAAATGATTTTACATTTACTGTAGAACGCATCAACTAAGAAATTAATGTACGGCCATCATGAGTGACAGACAGTAAACACAGTAATCACTAGTGAACTGTGAATGTTTAATGAGAAAGATCTGTATGAAACTGTTAAAGATGGGGTGTATGTTGCTTACAGAAGACATTTCTATAAAAAAAAGTCAAAGGCAAAAAAGCTATCTGTTAAAATGTTAAATCATTAGAGCTAGGGTTTGGTTAATAGTGCTAGACTCAATTAGGATCATTAGTTTATAAGATTGTTTGCTTTAGTCAGAATCTACCTAATATAGAGTGCTGCAGGGATAAAGTATTTTTGTAGCCCAAGTTATCATCACCCTGGTTCCCTTGACAAACAGCCTATAGAATTTTGGTTATTGCAAAAAATAAGCTCTGTGACTAATGAATTTATGATTCTTACACATTTTAATCAAGATAATCACAAACAAACAAATGTTTTATTAATTTTGAAACCTAAATACAATCACCTGAAGTATAAAGTTAGGCTATAAACAAACTACATCAGGGTCACACAACTTCAATGTCACCATCACGCTTCTGATAACTTTATCTCTCTTTTTTTACATTTCAATCTAAAAGTCTCAATCTTTAAAATCTATGAGTTGGAAAAGTTTGAGTTAGAATAGTTTGCAAGAATGTGAGTATAAAGACAACAAGGTTGTAAAAGCACACTAGTAATTTTCCCGTTCGGCCTGATGATGTCTTAAAATCTTATTTCAGGCATTTATCCAAGATCCATTTAAGAAGCCATTGACTTTACAATGATGAAAGTGCAAAAATATGAATTATTTCCTGCAGTACTTATGGGTTACTAAATGAGAACTTGGTTATTGTAATCTGAATTTATGTGCCTTTCTTAAAAGAGAATTTTGAGCATTTTTATAGGGGTTCAAATCGATAAGTAATATAATAATTTGAAATAATCTGTTTTCTATAAGTTATATAAATAAAAGTGTCTTAACAGGAATGAGTAAATATCTGATACCTGTTACATATTTGCAATTTAAAAAGATCTGGATTAATTTAAAAAAAATCTATAATTTATATTTTTATAATTTTATGTTTAAGTCTAATAAATATCTCAGAATATATTCAAATGCATTATATATTAATAGAGGGAGATACAATGAAAAAAAAATATAATGATTGAGTAAATATTCAACCCAACGAAAGAGTCTCAAAGTATGACCACTGTAACTTATGTACATCTATGCTTCAGATGAAATCCTATTGAAAACAAATTTCACTGTGCATGGCTGAATACTTTTAAAATGGACAGGTATATTACTCAAAACATGTACAATGTATGGAAATGAGTATATAATACATTATAAGAACAAATCAGTTTTTCCACTGTTCATGTGGCTAGCTACCAAGCAGATTTGAAGTATTTCTTAAGTTTACCTACTCTGCTCCATTTATTGGGCCACATGTCTCAACCATTAAAATGCCATAAAATGAATTTAGCCGCCTTAGTTGCTGCTGAAGTATTTTTCATATAAACTGATGGCAACATTTCATGAGTGTGTGTTTGATCAAGACATGAAATGTCCACATAAAGCTGAAGCTGAATGTGTCAGTTGCCTGGACATGAGTGTCATAAACAGCAGATTTGAAAAAGCATGCTGTTCTTGGCTACGTCTAATCTACAGAGGTTAGGAAGCTATTTACAGAAACTTTACATTGCACATGAAGCTGTGTATCTGTGCTCCTCTGACTACCTGCCTCAAGACAGACGTTAACTAACCTCAATGCAAAAAAAATTAAAAAGTAACTTTATAAAATGAGGCCTGCTTTGATAATCTATCCTAAAACATTTATGCAGATCAGTGCTGAAATTTTCAATCTCGGCTTAATGTAAGCAGAAAACAACTTTTTTCTTCTTTTATGCAAAGTTAAAGTAGCCAGAGCCTTCGATACATGTCACACAGCTTGTGATTCAATAGAAAACAGATGGTTGCTGGGAAATGTTTTAGAAGTCGGCTCATGATAGAGCATGTTGAGATTAATGCTATGAGCTGTGGGATCAGTATTAGCATGCTTACTGCTTATATACAAGTGTGTGGGATCTAAACGCAAGTGGGAGAGAGGTAGCGAGATTAACCACTCTGTTCCTCCCCTGTGTCCGATGGCAGGGGGGCTAAAGCCTCTCCGTTGCATCGTGATGTTGGATCAGGCTGTTCGGGAGCTGGGGCATGGAGAACAGGCTCAGCTGGCGGCTGGACGGTGGCAGCCATTGCTTCAGCATTGGAAGCTTCCACAGCAGGGGCTTCTGTGCTCGTCGAGTTGCTTTCAGCAGTACTCGATGGCGCTGTGGAGGCCTCAGATAGAGCTTGAGGGTTTTCCTGAGCCCCTGCTGCAGGGTTAGGTGCACCTGGTACGGCTGCTGCTGCTGCTGCTGTCTGATGCTCTGGTGCCCTGAGACGCTTCATCATGGTTGTGACCCGTACGGCTTTCTACAGGGAGGTAATAATTCAAATTTAATTTGGAAAAACTCAGCTTACTAACACAAAAGCATTTTTAAGAGTAAACTTCATCCAGAAATTACCTTCCACTTAGCTTTAGCAAAGTTCTTCTCGATTTGTGCACACACATTTTCCTTGATGTTCTTGTCTGAAGCAGCATTTCCAGATATCCTTTAACAGTACAAGAAAGCTTATTACATGTGACCCTGGACCACAAAACCAGTCTCAAGTTGCTGGGGCAATAGCCAAAAAAAACAAAAAACAAACATTGTATGGGTCAAAATTATAGATTTTTCTTTTATGCCAAAAATCATTAGAATATTAAGTAAAGATCATGTTCCATGAAGATTTTTTGTAAATTTACTACCATAAATATATCAAAACATATTTTTTGATTAGTAATATGTATTGCTAAGAACTTCATTTGGACAACTTTAAAGGTGATTTTCTCAGTATTTTGATTTTTTTTTTTTGCACCATCAGATTCTAGATATTCAAATAGTTGTCTTGACCAAATATTGTCCTATCCTAACAAACCATACATCAAAGGAAAGCTTATTTATTCAGCTTTAAGATGATGTATAAATCTTTCTCTGGTGAGAAATTGGTCCTTATGACTGGTTTTATGGTCCTGGGAAATATTGTTTTTAGATACAATTCCGTTTGAAGGTATATTCCCTGGAAGGTTCAATTATGTTATTTTGTTTTAGATGGTAGTTTTTTTTTTGTTTGAGGGTTTGTTATATTATTTTCTTTAAGAAACTAATACTTTTGTTCAATTTAAAAAAATATAAAGCATGACATGTTTCTTAAGCAGCAAATCAGCATATTTCTGATTTGTGAAGGATTTGTGACACGTAAAGGGATAGTTACATGAAGATTTCTGAAGGATCATGTGATTTACTCACCCTCAAGCCAATCTAGGTGTATATGACTTTCTTCATTCAGACAAATACAATCAGAGTTATAGTAAAAAATATGTCCTGGGTCTTCCAAGCTTTATAATGGCAGTGAATGGAGGCCAAGATTTAGAATCAAAATAAAGTGCATAAATCTATAATTTAAAGTACTTCACACGGCTAAACCGTAATCTCTATCTTTCTGTCATATGCATGTTCACAAAAGAGTGGCGTTCCAGGGGATGACGTGGGATGTAGGTTTAACGTAAGCTCTGATGATAAGTGATGAAAACAAAACACCGGTCACCAATTTGAAGTACAAAGTTCCAGGGGATGACGTGGGATGTAGGTTTAACGTAACCAAATTAGAGAGGGGTTTTCCAGTACAAAATTAGGATTTGTAAAGAAATGTGTCAGAGAATTTCGATATAAGCCAAGCAGAGAGGGGGTAAGAAGTTAGGGTTTTTAATTTGTTTGCCAAGCAGAGAGGGGTTTTCCTTTGTTTAAAAAAAACTTGGTTCTCGTGAGATATAAGTAAAGTTGTTAAATATGCATGAGGAAAAGGACTGTAAAATAAAGTGCTACCGATATTTTTCTTACACAAATGCATCGATTCTCTTCAGGAGGCCTAACCCCCTGGAGCCGTGTGAAGCACTTTTATGATGGATGGAAACCCCCATTCACTGCCCTTATTAAGCTTGGAAGAATCAGGACATTTTTTAATATAACTTTGTATTTGTCTGATAGAAGAAAGTCATATAATATTATCAATAATCCAAAATTTTACTGACCCCAAACTTTTGAACTATAGTGTATTTCATACCCCAAACTTTCTAGCAATAGTTATGAATGCCAATATATTAAGTAATTTTCAGGTATATTGATACTATAAGTACCATTCATGGTTGATGGCTTCTTGTGCAGTCAACCTCTGATCCTGGTCCACCTCCATAAGACGAGACACTAAGTTTTTAGCTGTTGATAGACAAAATGGGACATGTAACTTAGTAAATACAACTGAACTGTCATGTCATGTCTTTAAAATGTGTGCTTGTGTTTTATCAGTATTCTTTAGTTAAAGTACCGGAGTCTGAAATTTCATCCCAATATGGTGAGTCAAACTCATAGTCTCCAGCAAGAATCTTTCGGAAGAGGTTCTTGTCATGGTTTTCATAGTCATCATCATCTGTTTCATCATAGAATGGAGGATTTCCAGAGAGCCTGTGCATGAGATGTGGGAAGTCATTACAAACTGTGAGAAGGGTCTGGGTAATGGTACTGTCATGCCCACACAGCTCACTGACATGCATTTTGCACATAAAATTAGCATAATATTGGCATTTTTTATCATTGTACAGATTTTGTGGAAACTGCAGAAACACTGTGTGAATTAAATGATTTTGATCTATTAAAATGGTATCATAACTTTCACATTTACTCCTCAGACAGCTCATTCTAGTCAGAGTGGGTGGTTTTTGGCCAGAATAAGGTACAATGTGGACCACAATGATAATGAAACGTCTGGCTGTGGAAGACTAGTTAAATGGTGTCTGTAAATAAAGCTACTATGAGATCCTGGTTTTGGTTTATAGAAGAATACACTCACAATATGTACATGATCACACCAAGGGCCCAGCAGTCCACAGGTCGGCCATATCTCTGTCTCCCAACAACCTCTGGGGCTGGTTGAAAAAAAATGGACAAGGACAAATCATTTATGGAAACATACTCTGATTACCACAGTCTGCTATTTTAATTTGGACAAATGCATGCCCATGTAAACAGAAAATTCAGTTTGCTCTCGCTTTAATCTTGTTGTTGTTGTTCCATCTGTTGCATCTGCCCCATGAGTGTTTCGTTTTGAAGAGCTTCTTACCCAGATACTCTGGGGTTCCACAGGGCTCTTTGATGAGTCCATTCTCCAGTTTTGCCAGATGGAAATCACTGATGACTATTTTCGAATGTTTCAGTCGGTTGTAATACACCAGATTCTCAAGCTAGAGGGAATGAGAATGACAATGACATGATGCTTCAAAACAGACTTTGTTTGTGTGCACAACTGATGTAAAACAAGTAACATTCTAGACCAAAAATTAGGAACGCTATTTACTGAACAGGAATAATATACTTTATTATTAGTAAATGTATTAAACATAGATATAGCACAACTACATGTCATTGTTTGCAAAGTCAGTAAGCATGTGTCTTTGATTATGGTAACAGCTACTAGTCACCAGGGCTTTGTAAAAAAAATTCGAATTATTTTATTATCTAAATTAAATCTGTTTAGTATGTAATCTGCATAAATAATTTTCCATAATATTTTCAAGTATTTTTTCCTTGTTTTCCAGTAAAAAGATGTCATATTTTCATTTTCCTATAGGCAAATTGCCTTTCCATATTTTAGACATTAACCACATTAAAGTTAGGTAGATTTATGCTTAAATGATTTGCCAACAGGCAAAAATAAATATATAAATAAATAAAATTAACTAAACTATCTTACTTGAGAAGCTAATAACTTTTGTGGATGTTTGATGCTAAACAAGAAAATTTACTGAAGAATTTTATAAGAAATATATAAAGAGAGAGCAAGCGATAGATAGATATAAACTGATATAGATATATATTTATTTTTTAGTGAATAGCAACAAAAATGAACAAATCTGGAATTTGAATTAGAATTTTTTAGATTAGTGATGTGTCTGTTTTTTTACATCATTACAACAATATTATGACAATAATTAACATTGACAACAATAGATATTGGATATTGACAACAATAAACAAACAGATCTGATATCATCACATAAAAAAATTAAAGTGCAGTCCTAAAAATTGGATTTGAAAACCAAAACAGAATTGTGTGTTTTAGTGGAAGTCTCTAGGTAACAGAGTTATTTAATTATGAACTAGATGACCACCAGAGGGCACTGTGTGATGTACCTTTAGGTTCCTGTGAACGATCTTCAAGCTGTGCAGGTAAGCAACTGCCTCCATCACCTGTCTGATAACATTGCTGGTGTCCTTCTCAGAATAATAGCCTTGATCCAGAATCCAGTCGAATACCTCCCGACCTGTGGCTCTGCAAGAAAACACAACATGCTGAGCTGTTTTTTCTGTGCAATTATGAATTATTCACTCCCTGCTTTAAGTTCTTTTCACTCTTGTCAGGAAAAAAAAACTGCAAGTGATCCGCTGGCACCTTTGTCGACCCCAGGAGTTTAAACGTTGGCCCCTTTAAAAGCTATACTTGATCATGCAGGTGTAGCAGACGCAAACCATCCAGTCCATGCCACACATACAGCGTACAGCAGGGACGAGGCATTAAATTAATGAATGCAAATCCAAACAGACAGGAAGGAATGTGACAAGGACGAGGCGGTATAATCGTGCTAGGACAGTCTGAGTGCAGGGTTTATTTCTGTTATGTCTCAGGAAACAGCAGCTGCAGCTTTAGCCTCTTGAAGTTAGTATCGACATGAATTGAAGGGAACCTTTTTTGCCAAATAACATTTGCCTGAGGAATTGGTTTTTTGCAGTTTTTATGTCAGTGTTTTGCCCTGGGCATTCAGTACCAGCATGCTGTCTGAGAGACAGGCGGCTGCTTTCAAATGCTTGTTTAAAATTAATACACATTATTAAAGACATATTATTGGGAGATATATAGTGTCAACTGATATTTATATGCATTTTATATATGTAGTCAGCTAAATTGTTCTCACTGATTTACATTACAAGCAATCAGAATTTCATCTATTTTTTTTGCCATATAATATCAGCAACTGAACCAAATAGGTGTTTTTTCCCTCGAGTACTACAGCTCCATACTCTCACTATATCATACTACAGTATATGAGAGTATACAAAAAAATCAATACAAAAACACATATGCTAATTTTTTTTTTAAAGATTGTTTTATTTTATATTTCGTTTAAAGGTTTTTCTGGTTACTATTACGTCAGACTTTACAGGGTCAATAATTCCCTTTAAATTTACATACTTGAAAACTTCAAACATTCTTTATGCTTCTCATTTGTTCTTTTCATTGACTTTTTTGAGGCAATTTTTCATTTATTTAAAAATACTTGTAGGCAACATGCCTTTTAACTTATAATTAATAATTTGCATTAATATTTAACTTTTTAAATGGTTTAGTAAAATATTTAATATGAGTATGCTGAACAGTAAATTCATTTTTTTCTGGGGTGCCGAGAAATTTCACTGATATTGGTACAAAGTACTGAAATCATTACACTCCTCCATGTACAGTTAAAAAAAAATAAACTGATTTCTGGACTTACAGCTCAAGGAAAAGATAGTACTCTTTCCGGGTCTCATAGACATCGACCAGCTGGAGGATGTTGGGGTGTTTCACCCTGTGGAGGAGAGATGGACAATCAGTTAGGAGACAGTTTGTGGCACACAGGAGGTTGAAACACATGCAGCTTTGTGCCCAGATTTATCCGGGCCTGCCATCAACCCCACACTCGTGCCCCATCTGCCACCGCAGAGTCATCCAATGCCACTCATACACGCCTGCATCCCTACTATTTGCATATCACATGGATTCCTATATCCGCTATAATCATATTTAATTAAACAACAAATGTCAGCATTATCATTTATGTTCTGTGGCTGAATCACATCTGTTCAAATCAGCATTTATGTATGTATGCTTTGCGTAATTGTTTTTTCATTGCAACTGTTGTTGTTGGCTAATCACTAGAGTATTTGTAACGCATTATTTTTATTATGAAAAAGTCCTATTTAAATAAAACAAGATTAACTGAATAGCAGATGTAACAAAGCAGATGTTTGCTTCTGTTAAAGCATATTACATTCAAGCACGTATAATCATATAACTTTATGGACATGGACACTATAAAGAAGTGTTTCGGAATTTTATAAAGGTGGTTATGTCAGCCAACTTTTACATTAAGAAATTAATACACTGATTATGCTTGGAAGACATAAATGTGCACTTTCCCCAGCAATAGTGAGGGGAACTAAAGGTGAACTCATAAAAAACCTGCTCATTCTAAAAGTGACATTTCTTTTATGTGTTATTCATGAGCTGTTGTGATTTGTGAGCGGGACACAAATGCAGCACTGCAAAATCAAAGTGACATCAGGGACTCTGATGACTCAGCTCATGTTAGATCAGCCTCCTAGATGCAGTATAATCATATGTAATCATAAACTATGCAAAGCATTTATATTTAATATCTCAAGGCTTTGACACGTTTGGTATATGTAACGAAATGTGTTGCATCATTAGGTGTTTTGTGTACTTTCCCTCTTTTGAGAGGACTGAAAATTTTGATAATGAACATAGGCTATGCATGGCTCCACAAAGCTGAGAAGCTTTTTTGTTAAAATCCACTGTGTGGTTTCACTTTTTACTAACTTTAAAAAAACTTAACAGTGTGCTAGTTATATTATATGGGTGTTTTGAAACTGAAACAATATGTTCAATACTCTTATAAAACCTCAAATCTCTGTGCGATTAAACTTGTTCAGATCAAGATTATGTACAGTAGCTACAAGTTTGCACTCACATATTTGCATTGAGTATTTTTTTTAGACCTTATGCAGTGAAAATAATTTATTAATAAATGCATCTATTACAGTTTGTTGCGACTGATTTGCGAAAAGGAAAAATCACTTTTTGGAGTCATGAAAGTGACAACAAACTAACTCAGCACATTGAGGATTTGAGCAAGCGATCTTCTGCAATACACAAATCATCTTAGAGGAACAACAGTGTTTAAGAATCATTTTTCATGAAGGAAAATTATGATTCTACTTAAACCAAATTAAATCAAAATAGCCGACCTGAGGACAGCAAAGAAAGTCCAATTCTACAAAACGATTGTGAAGGGTTTTGAAAAAGAAAACTGTGTGTAACTCACATCTTTAGGATGAGAATCTCGTTTTTGGCAGCCTTCCGCACTTTTCTTCCATCTTTCTTCAGGAATTTTTTGCAGGTGTACATTTTCAGCGTGTTCTTATCCTTTGCCCTGAAGATCTCACAGAACTCCTCCTTGAGAAGAAAGTGATTTTATTGCACTAATTACATTAGAATTTAGAGTGAAATTAAGGAATTGTACGCACAAAAATGAACTTTCTGTGAATTAGTGTATAAAGTCTTTATACACAGCTTGAAATCTCTATTCTAATTGGTCAGTCATTTTCTATAACTTTCCTACAATGTACAAGTTTTATGCATTTCCTAACACTCCATAGACACACATAATCAAATCAATATTTTATATTTATTAGTTTATTTGGTAAGTAGCAGTATAATTAGAGGGATAATGCACAGTCGATTATCACAAAATAAACCCCTTTGGGATGATACAAGAGCCTGGATTTTGTGATAATTGCTGGCTGATTGCACATTATCCATAAAAAAAGGTACATTCGAAAACAACTTCTGCAAATTACATGCAAAATTAAAGGGAAAGGATTGCACAAAAACACATTTTACTTACGATTTAACAATCTGGCCCAGATCATATTTGTCTGTGATCTCTGTTGGACTGTTGTAGTCCTTCTTCTCGCCAGGTTTCAAACAGCCGAATGGCATGGCCTACCCTGCCCTTGAGAGAAACAGAAAGAATGAGAGAGGTTACAGATCAACTTAAATCCAGTTATGCATAGTCAAAACACATTGCACATTGTGTGAATATGTATTGCTCGCCCACACCACTCATTCTGGATTAATATGCATGCCGACTTACAGTAATATCATGTTCTGTGACATTTTTAATACTGAAGGGAAAAAACAACTGTGCGTAAACACTCCTGTTTGACATTCACAAACAAAACATATTTGGTGGCCCCAAACACGAGCACTGCTAAGGTCTCTCAACCAATTTAATTTTTTCAATGAAACAATATTAATGCAATTTATGGTTCTACACATGCAAAACTTGCCATAACGATGCTAGGATGTTCACTAGCAATGCTGCTAGCATTTGCCATGTGGTTATTATGGATAAGTGTTTGTAAAGTGTTTCCTACACTGTAAAACATTTTTTTTTTTTTTATTATGGAAATTTACAACTGCATACTGGTTCAATGAATGACTTCCAAATAATTATACCCAAACAAAAACATGCATATCTTAAGGTTTTTAGTTAAAATTAAACAATTATATTCACTGGACATATTTAATAGTGCTCAGGCAATTAAAGTCTAAGTAAAAAAACCTGTTGGCTAAACAAGTCCTACATCCAAACAACTGTATACACATGCACAACATGCACCTGGGGAAGACCGTAGGCATGGAGAATTCAAATGTGGATGTGCAGGAAAGCGAGCGGAGCTGAATCAGCTCAAGACCGAAATGACCATCAATCCCAGAAGACAACATATATCCATAGTCACAAATTTTAAGATGTAAGGGTTGAGTTTTGATCACTGAAATTATTCTCCAAAAGTGTTGTGTTAGGACCCTGTATAAAGTTACATGGCATTATGCAGAATTGCGAGATCATGCATTCATTGGTCTCATGATTGTGTTTTACCGGATACCCCACAGTTATCTGCTGGTATCCTATAGGTTTATTTTCCTCATGTCATTTATGTGTAAAACACTGTTAGATCAACTTCTGAGATGTTAATTTGATGCAACATTTTTTTAACAGATTTTCAACTTATACAGTGCCACTTTTGAAAGTTTCCTTCACCACATCAAGACATCCTGTTATGCATTTTGAACGTATTCAGTGTTTTTCCTTATTTAAAATGAGGTATTTTCACCAAATATGGATTTGGTTGTGGATTGAAAAAGTGAAGTTGTAGTGTTTAAATTTTTTTTTTTTGTTTTTTTTTTCTGTTTTTATTTATTACGTTTTTTGGGGGACAGTGAGAAATGTAAAACATTTAATTGCACCAATAACATTGTTCGGTTGGCTCAACATATTTCTTATTGAGCTAATGTTAACAGATTGTTGCCACAATTGATCAAATTCAATTTTCAGAAATTCAAAAATTTTGAGTTGGATAGGTCTGACTTAGGTGAAAATAGATGAAAAATATAAAGTCTTAGTACAGCACACTTCTCAGCAAGCTGAATAATTTAAGGTATCATTCACGTCTATAGCATAAACGATGTTATGCATTAAAGTTTAAGATTTACTGTAGGGTTAGGATCAGTGTTATTTTAGTTATCATTAAAATACTGTTAAAGTTTGTTTTTTTATATATTTAGAAATTTTATTTTTGTATTCCATACATTTATTTTAATTTTAAAGTTTTAGTTTTTCATCAGATAACATGTATTTATTTCAAGTAATTATTTTTTCCCCTGTTTTTAGTTTTAGGTAACTAATAAATAGGGTTAGTTGTTAAAGGGAGCGGTTCATTGCGATTTCATTTTTTTAACGTTAGTTAGTGTGTAATGTAATGTTATTTTGTAAGCAGTAGCATTTACAAATAACAGCGTATTTAAAAGTATGAGACAACAAATAAACAAAAAACATAGGCCTACCATTAAAAGCCGTTCTTGCACAGGTTCTGCACGTTCCTCTTCAATAATATCCTCTGCGTCTCAATCGGGCTCAAACTGATAAGCGATCTTAACGACGCTGTTGTTTACAATATAACCGGAGCACATGCCACTGAGGTGAGGGGCGGGACGTTTAGACGCGCACTAGAGGTGGTTTAGCCAATCACAACACACTGGGCTGGCTAACTAATCAGAGCCCATCGCCTATTTCTGAGGGAGGGGCTGCATTAAAGTAGGAAATGATCAGCGCGTTTCTCAGAGAAGGGACATAGCGGTGTGGAATAAAGGTAAATTATGTGAAAAATTATGTTTTTTAAAAAACTAAGCATTAACATATGTTCGACTGCACCCCATAAACACAATCAAGCCTAGAAAAAAACACTGCCCCACCCCTTTAAGAGTCAGTAAGCTTATGTCGGTGAGAGAGAGAAAAATTATTCTACCTGATAACACTGCTGCTGCGAATCAGACTGGAAAAAAGAACTGTTGAATGATTATGGGCAAAGGAAATGGGGTGATGAAGACAAATAAAAGGCCTTTGTGCGCTTTTTACCACACTTACAGTCTAAATCACTGTGCTTCCCTTCTCCCAGGCAGGATAAATTAAATTAGACACCAGACTCTCACTCTTTCTTTTTTTGCTGAAAGTGAGACTTGTTTATAGGAAGTATAATTGGAAAAGGATATCTTTTGATATCTTATTGTATGTGCAGATGAAATCGAGAATAAAACAATTTATGATTTTTGCCGACTAGAAATTTCCCATGTTTTCATTGGATTAATACACCAAATTGAAGCCATAAAGATGAATGGATTTTATTGTGATGCTAGTCAACAGCTGTTAACACTCAAAGTTAGGCTGGAAGTAGTCTCGTATAGCCAGATCTTTGACTAAATATCATAAGGGTCAATCCGAATCAATTATGACTTAGTTTCCAGACAGAATGATTAAAACACCTGAGTGCTCTTACTCTTGGAGGTTGTGTAATGCCAGCCAATGAGATTTAACCAGCAATTCTAGACAGCTCTTGCTAGTTTTGTGTGCAATATGTATCAGATGGTCAGTGAATGGATTATGGGTGGTCGTGGGTGTGCAATTTGAGACTAGGCTAGAAGACACATTGCCCAACACAAGTACATGACTTGTACAGCTGACTTAATTAGTATCATCATCAGACTATGGTAATGTATGAGCACTACAGCATCTACAGAGTATATACTGAAGCAAAAATAATAATGCGCACATAGTCGAGCAGAACGAGGACATACTCTCTGATTTACAGTACATCCTTCGTTTTTAGATGCACAGATTGTCCTCATTTTCTCTTTCCCTCTCATTTTGCTTTTTCCACATTTCACCTCTCACTGTGCTCCTCTTTATCTTGTTCCTTCCCTCTTTGTTCTTTTTGTAAACCTACATATAATGCTAAGAAGTATGTTATGTAAGTGATGAAGCTCTCTGCTCTGAGATTAATTACACTTCAATTTGCAGTGTAAATTGCTTTAAGCTCCTTAAAGAGATAGTTCAACCCCAGACTAAAATTCTGTCATCATTTACCCTTTCGTGCTGTTCTAAGCCCGTACGATTTACCTTCATTTCTATCTTAATTTACAAACAAAATAAATGTATAAATGGCACAAGAAATTCAATACAATATATAATATCAATTACATAATCCCATATCATTCCATTAATGTATTGATAAAACAATTGTTAATATGTTGACTTTGATCATATATATACTGTGTATATATATATATATATATATATATATATATATATATATATATATATACACACACACACACACACACACACATTCTCTATTTTATTTGCTGACTATTAATATCCCAGTTTGGCAATGTAAAGTTCCCCATGATGAGCTGTCCATTTATAGCACACTTTCTCCACATCCATACGCTTTGATATTACTAACACAGCATAATGGGACATTTGGCATGAGTGCAGAATGTATATAAAGCATTATCATCTAGGAATCTGGCCTGCAGGTCTTTGGAAGAAGGCGGATAAGGTGATCAATACTTTGAGATGTTTTACAGCTGCCTTTGTGTTCTAGTCAATGCCATCAGTTTCTGTATCTTCAGTGATTTTCTGCTGACAGAAAACATTTTTTTTTTTTACAGAATACAGGCAGACATCTTACACTTCTTTATAATTATATTAAATGAATAGTTTACCCAAAAATAACAATTTTAATAAATGAGGCATTTCATTCATTTATTCATTCAAAAATTAAAATTTGCTTAACACTTACCCTCAGGCCATCCAAGATGCAGATGAGTTTTGTTTCTTCATTGCAACATATCCAGAGAAACTTAGCATTACATACATCACTTGCAGTGAATGGGTGCCATCAGAATGAGAGCCCAAAGAGCTGATAAAAACTAAAAACATGATGATAATCCACAAGTAATCCACATGACTTCAGTTTGTAATAAATAAATAAGTTTTGGTTTGGTTTTAAAACAGTCCACAATTCATAATAATGCTTCATTAACGCCATCCCCAGTTGTCCTCTCACATCAAAATATTGGTCTGTTTTCGCTTGTAAACAGTCTTATCTGTGCATATTTCTCTCCTGATTCAGATAAGACGACTTTTTAATTGGAGACATCACTATTAGGGATACAGGACTCGTGTTTTACACAGAATCAACAGTTTAAAGTTAAAAAACGTTTTATTGATAGTAGGGATGCATGATATTATTAGAATGTTATTGGAATCAGCCTATAAAGGCTTAAAACATAAAAAAACGACATTGGCCCGACATGAAAAATTATGCCAGTAAGACTAAGAACTCACATGTGCTCAGGGTGTGCTAACGATAAGATCACATTAACAGTGTGGTAACTATTGAAGCAAACTTTTTCCTGAATGATAATTAGATTCAGTATTTTGGATCGCTGCATTTAATCTGAGAATGCACGTACAGAATGATGCGTCTGTTATGAGATAGGGTCAACAGTTACTAGCACGTGCAGCGGCAGCAACAACAACAGCATTACTGGGTCCTAATGCCCATCCAGTAAGGACTTTTTATTCATTTGGGGGGCGTTGTTGGCCTACTTGTAATAAAATGAAAGTAAAATACACAAATAACATTAAGATATTGGTAAAAATCTAATATCGTGCTTCCCTAAATGATAGCTGTATTACAGACACACAGTTTGTGTATTACTTGTGGAATATTGTGATGTTTTTTTCAGCTGTTTGAAGAGGATTCATTGGTAAGCAAGTAATGTAAAGCTAAATTTCTCCAAATCTGTTATGATAAAGAAACAAACTATCTTGGATGGCCTGAGGGTGAGTAAATTTTCAGCAAATTTTCACTTTGGGGTGAACTATTCCTTTAATATTGCTAACAATATTATCAATGCATAATATTAATTAAATTTACATTTTCCTACTGAAGTACCAACTTCAATGTTTATGTTCAATGAAAATAATGCTATGCATTTTGAGATGCCTCATTTATAGAGTTGTTTTTCTTCATTAATCTACATAATCTTAAAATAATCCTCATTGGTATTAAATAGTTTTCATATTTTATTAAGCATTTTTACTACTCTATGCTATTTTCTTCATTAATCTACATAATCTTAAAATAATCCTCATTGGTCCTATTATACATGGTAAATGCTATAGGGGTTATGCGCAACAGACTTCCGTATTCTGTTAACCTGGTCTCAACACTTACGGTTAGCAGTTAGGAGTTTTACTCAAGATGCCTTCAAAGTAGATGCCAAAGATTAACATAACCAATGTCCATCACATATGCGGAATGATATCTAAAAGTTTTTTATTTTTATTCTTTTCACTAATATTTATATTAAAAATTTATGTCAACTATTAAAACAGCTAGCTAGTTTAAATGATTATCTTAAAAGTCCATAAATAACACTATTATATATTACGGCTGTTAGCACGTTCTCCAACAAGCGGAAGTGATTAGACCTGTTTTCCTGGTTTGGTCAGGTGAAGTTCGACATGTACCCTTCTGTGAGTTTAAAAGGTGATATACAATAAAAAAAAAAAAATGTCTTAAATTTGCTGGCCTGGTTTCATCTCTCCAATGATGCAACTACAATAAAGTAATTCATAACACAGTTTGTATAATTGCAAGACCAGTTCTTCTTCAATCGCATCAGGGCCCACAGAGCATTCCTCTATTTTCATGAATTGTTCCTCTGTGCAACAAGTAAAGAACTTAATTGGCTGAAAACTCAAGAGGTTTTTGCAGAAGCGAAAAGAGCAAGAGGAAGTAAGACAAATGGACTGCGTGAGCGACAGAGAGAGTGAGCAGGAGGAAGAGTACAACAGGGTAGAACTGCATTCTGCAACATCATCGCCAGCTCCTCATTACTGCCTCTTGAAAGAAATCAGGCAATCCAGAACATAATTCGAAATGGGAAACTTCTAAGAAAAAGAAATGAAAGTTCCTTTGCTTTCCCAAGGGCACTGTGAATGCTAATTAAACCCAGTGGCTGCTACATTAGACACTGTTTCAACCTTTCTGCAGGCCGTAGAAAAAAACAAAAAAATAGAGACTAGGGGAGAGGAAGCGATAATAATCTCATATAGGGAATAAGCGAGGGAAGGAGAGAAAGAATTAAGAGAGATAGTGTTGCTACACACATCAATCATGAGTCGTGAGAATTGATAAAATGACAAGAGACAGAAAGACAAGACAATAGTTTCATTATTCACACATCAGCATCTTCGTCTCTCAGGAAGGGTGGTTTGCAGCTAGTAAGTGAGCATCTCGCGTATCCTGCGGCATTGTGCTACCCGACCAGCTGAAACTTCACTCTCATAATTACACCATCTTCTCCAGTTTTTCAGAGCTGGCAAAATCTGTGCCTCCCTCCATCAGTCCCATCTGCCTTTAGAGTGTAAATACATGACATCAGTTTGGGCCATGAATAGGCCGAGACAGAGATCACTGAGCTTCTGATGGCCCACAGATTGGCTTACAGCAGGCGGGTTTAGACATCTGATCCAGAGACACTTTGAGATCTTTCTGCCCACTGAGCTGGGTCGAAATTAACCAGGGATTGGGGCAAAAATACTATTAAATGTGACAAAGACATTTTTTTTTTGTAATCTACTAACATCTGATATTGCATAATATTCCTTTTTATTTCCTAACTATGCGGTTAATTCCTCAGCCAGACACCATAGTTACTGGTAGCTGTCCAATATATGTTGTGTTTTTGAATGTATTGTTAATATCAAGTAGTTTTTAATAAAAATAAAACAATTGGAAAATACTCCCAAAACCTCAAACAGCAAAACAATGATATGTTTTAAACTTAAAAAATAGTGATCACAGTGCTGTAATGGTAAACAACAGAGAGCTGTATCATCTAACACAGGGACTGTCAATTATAATCTCAAATAAGTGATCTCTATAATCACTTATAATTAGAACTAGGGATTTGAATAAACCACTATGTATTAAAATTCAGTTAGTAATTCATCATGCACATACTACAGATATGAATTCTACCTCAAATTATGCAGATTGTTGAAAACTCTTGTGCTATTATTTCATAAAGCAACCAGGCTATGATTTTCACTTATGGATGATAAAAATCCCATAGACAGCTACTTTGACGGTAGGACCATAGTGCAGGTTTTCCCAAATGCGGGTTTGTGAACCCCTGGGGATTCATGTGGGAACTGCAGGGGTTTTAATAGTGGATTAAAAGCTAATAATTAAATCAAATGTAAAATAAAAATCAAATCATCTTTAGCAAATCTAAAAATTACAATATAGGTAAACTTTATGTACACATTCACATGATTTCCAACATTCCTGTGGATAGACGTTCACAGCATTTTACCAGTATACTGCCATAATAGACGCTTGAACATTTGAATGTTTAAAAGAATTCAAGACATAAATATTAGCATTGTAACTTGCAATTGCATTGTAAAATAAAAGAATTATTAGGCCTATAATTAATCAAATATATATTTTTTATTTTACGGAACAATTATGATTTACACCAGTAATATATTTATATCTTAATTTTTATAATTAGAGTTACAATAATAATAATAATAATAATAAGCTCTAAATACTTGCTGAACATCAAAATAGGTCATTAGATTATTTATGTAACCACTTTGAATCTCAGGGGGTACAAGTAAACATTTTACATCTAATGGTTTGGCTGACAAAAACATTTGTGAATCCCTGGCATAGAGACTGGAAAGTGCTTTTGGGGCCAGAAAAACTAAAACAAAACCAAAAAAAATTGGCCACCACCCTTATATCATGGAGGCTTTTGGACCACTTTTTCAACAGATTCCTTATATATCCTGTATTGTAATTATAGATTCCTGTATTGTAATAAGCTGAAATGTTTTTTTTTAAGGTTACAGCCATAACTATTTTGATTAAATGAAAGTTTTGAATAGACAACATCCTATAAATAAACAATTTCCAGGATGCAAATATGGCCTGTTTTGACTGGATGGGACTGAACTGAAGAATATATAGTGTTTGTGCCAGGCCTCTAGATGGCCCTTGAACATCACTGACATGTCACTGAAGACTTTATCCAGCTTAGTTTTCCTCTGTTTTAGTCTTCCGTCAATGTGACTCTCAGATCTCATCTCTAGACAGCTCCCCTGGCACATTTCTTACTTCCAAATGTGAGTACTGATAAAGGAGCATCTGCTGTCCATCCGTAGTCATTTGGACTTTACTCTATCCTGTTTGGGCATTAGAGTGCTTTTAAAAAACTTTCTGAGGCCAGTTTCAAAGAAAAGCCACACCATCTCAAATGTGTGATTTAGATGTTTGAGTCGGGCACAAATCACTCCACAAAAGGCTCCAAACCTCATAGCATTGCTGGACCAAAGGAGAAACAACACAAAATAATGAGCAGGGTGAAATAAGAACGGAACGCTCTATCAATTATTTCTGTCTAGCGCAGTTCTCTGACAGTTCCTCTCCGGCTCTGGAACGAGTTATTCCCTGTGCATTGTTGAACCAAGTTTCTTCCGATTCCTCATTGTTATTCCTGTCCTTCACATGGCTTTTTCTCCTTCTCTCTGTCTGTTTTTCTCTCTCCTCTGGCTGTCTGTTTTGCAGTGGTATACAGTACTCCATTATTATTGATCATTTTGTTAGAGAATGAAAAATGCAATTCATGCATCGTAGAGCATATACAGATACAACACCATTGTGGTCTGCAAGGTCAGTGCTCAGCTGTTGCAGCTTTTTATCAGATAAGAGCAATAATCACTCTCTTTAAGATAGAGTAAGATGTCCTAAGATCCAAAGTTCTAACAAAGCTCTACACTCTGACAGGATCTTCTCAAATTATAACATGCAGGGTTAAAGACAGTTCAGCTCTTTGCAGTAATGCATGGCAAGAGCAGACTGTACAAGACACTTAAACTATGCAGCAACCTCTCAGTGAAGCTCAAAGCTTTCTTTTTTGAAGCCATAGCAGCTGTGCCAGAGAGATTTCTTGATGCAAGCTTACTACAGGGCAGCTGAGGTTCATTATAAATTATATATCCAATTATACATCCAGCTCCAGTACATATGGCTGAGTACAGGGAATTGTTTAAATGCATATACCATACATGCATATGCACATGTACAGCAGTGTACAGAGCTCTTCAGTGCAGCCTAAAAATCACTTAAATACACTATGACCATATGATATGCAATATGCTTATTCATTTAGGGTCAGTAAGATTTTTTTAATCACAGAAATGTTGAGCATTCCACTTGTTTTTAACAAGTGTTTCTTGAGCAGCAAATCAGCACATTAGAGTGATCTCTGAATGATCATGCAACACTGAAGACTGGAGTAATGATGCTGAAAATTCACCAGAATAAATTACATTTTAGAATATATTAAAACAGAATACAGTTATTTTAAATTGCAATATATTACACAATGTTACTGTTTTACTGCATTTTTGATCAAATGCAGCTATGGTGAGGATAAGAAAACTCTTACAAAAACATTTTAAAAATCTTACTTTGAACTTTTCTCATTATATTTGTATCATTATATTTGTGTTTATGCAAATTAATAAACTCAAAAATGGATTTAAAATGCTTCTTGGATGTTTCTGTGTGTGGAGTCCAGAATATCCTCAATGTCTGGTCTGATCTGATCTTCATCAAAATTACGAGTCTTCTTTAAAGCACAGACTGCTTTTATTAAAAGTCATGGTCATGGAGATGTCAGATCTCCTGACATTCCATAGAATTTTCTGATATAGTGAATTTGTGAAAATAACTATTCCTTTAATGCTTCCAAGATTATTTTTTATTTTTTATTTTTTTTGTAAATAAAGATCACACCACAGTAAAGGAGCTACTCATGTAGATATCCTTATAATTACAAGCAGTTCACAAAGAAAAAGTTGTGAAGGTCAAACGCAGCACCAAGTGTGTGTGAAGTGACCATGTGACTGATTTAGCATTTTAAAAACACTGCATTTACATTCCACAGCAACATCAGACAGATTCATTTATGCTTACCAGAAGATCTGGCAACAAGCATAAACAGGTTGATGACAAGCCCAAAATACTAACACACTTTCCAGTATTTCCATGACAACAGCAGACTGCTCTCTTACCAATGCTGATATAATATACACACTGAACAGCAACTTCCAGCAATAAAACTAGCAAGGGATTATTTTTACGTGCATCAATGCATCATTGACTTCTGTCAGACTTCACACTCTCATTTGACAGAGTTATGCATTTACTCACATCTTTTGCTTCACTTAACATCGATGGCAATTCCAATGCAGGATGGCCAAATTAATCTTACAGGGCAGGGAGGAGTGACGTGTGTGCATTTTCAGTGACTCTAGAGGACATTTGCCAAAATTGCTGCCATAAATATGTCTCTTCATTACAGAACGAAGAGTTTATGAGTGCGTACCCCCTCCCCAATCCCCCTCAAACAACCATGTGCAATCTCTAATCTCATTAGATGTCTATGCCTCATATGCAGCTTCAGCTACACACATTTTAACTGGCTTGCATAAAATTGACATTACGGGAAATATTTTAAGCTCACACGGCAGATAAACAATAATGAAGTTTGTTTGAATACAGGCCGCACAGTAATTGAAGGTCCATTCGGAATGCTGACTGCAGTAGTCAGAGGAAAGACAAATTACAGGCTATAAATTCTAGTGGGCTTGGCATCCAGTTGGATGGAATGTGTGTGAGTGTGTTTTCAGATTCATCTGATCACTTTCAAGTATCATTTTCATGATAAAACCTCAGAATGTACAGTATATTATGTGTATTGTTACCCAATGCACTAATATTGCATTTGCACTTGCAAATGCATTTTAAATGAGTCCTGATTCTAAAGATCATGTCATGCATGCATGCACCTGTCCTACCATGCTCCTAAAAAAGTTTTCATTTATGACAGGTGCACACGGGCCTGTTGGGAGCACTACAGTACACCGCGCTTCTTTTCCCGCATTGCTGTCCTCTATATTGTAGTTGTACAGTCTGTCTCTCACATTCTAAATATAGTAGACATGTCTTACAGTGTCAGCTGGCAAAGACTGCACCATCTGCATTACAACTACATGAACAAATGTACAGAAGTTCAGTTCAGTTTTATTGTATTCTGGAATATTCTGTTCCATTCTATTCACTCCACTTCTGCAACCAGCTTAGATGTTCAGTTTAATGGTGTATAATAAGATGAATTGCGTTCATTTCCCACTGAGCTTCCACTTGGAATTAAAGTCCCCATTTGTGCCATTAGAAAAGGCTTGGAGGAAAATGGAACAAATTAACTTATAAAAGGAAATCAATAATATGACTAATCAATGGCTATTCTACATTATTCAGGGGTAACTGCACTCTCATTTGCCCCGCTCAATACAGTATGCACCAATAACACTTCTCAGCCCATCGAGCATAAAAGACATTTTTGACTGAAACGGATCATTACAAAAATATAATTTTCATTAAGAAATGTTTCTGACAATTGTCCAAAGACTACACCGTGTATGAATCAGTTGAGAATAAAATTGCTTGTTATCTTATATGCTCTCAGCACCTCTGCAGAGAATTCATTACTCCAGTCTGCAACACATAATGCCTCTTACCTCATGCCTTGAATATATTATACTGATCTTATATTATACACATGTAGTCATCATCTTTTTAGTAAAAGAAACCAATTAGTTTTTCTCAGTTGGAAATAAAAAGACTGTAAGATCCAGGGAGCAATATTTGAGTTAACAAGCTCTTCTTAAACGTCAGCTCTTCGTGGTGGTAACAGATGTTGACTACACAGAGGTGACAAGAAACAACTCCCAGCAATCACTGTTGTAACACTATCTGTCTCGTCCTGTAGTGCAAAATGCATCAATGTTTCAAAGCACACAAAAAGGCAAATCCACAGCGCCTGAGGAGTAACTCCTTTTTCACAGTTTGAATTCACAATTTTATTGGCTGCACAATGGAGAATGCACTAAAGGACCGTGGCAGCAAATAGACTATTGTGTAGAGCGGAAACTGTTTATATTTCAGTTTAACCCATTTCTGCATCTACTCATATGTTTTATTTTCTGTGTAGAGGCACGGATCACTGATAGAATATAATGGATAGTGCCTGCTTGCTACTGTGGGATCTTCGCAATAACTTCCTTTCAATGAAAAGACACTATGTTTTGAAGCAGGTACGGATGAAAGGTTTTTCTGACAGGAAATGTAGACTTTTAACAGCATAACATTGGTGAAAAAAATGCTGCAGCATAAAGTTACTGCACTAGTTGAGCTTTTACTACTTTAATGATTAAGGTACTGTCTTTACAGTACAATGTGATCCACTTTAAATGCTTTTGGTTCACTAATGAGAAGAACCAAAGATTGCAGGGTAATTTTGCAATCCATGCCTCATTTGCATTTAGTGCCCCCACCCCCTGCTCTCAGGAGTTAGATTTATATGATAACGGGCAGTGGTCTTAAGAGTTTCTTGGCCTTTTCCTTTTTAAAAGGAGATGAAGGAGCCATCTGCTATTTTCCCCTATTTAAAACTTAAAGCGCTGCCTTGTAGCTTTCCTTCCTACTTCTCTTCATGTTGTGGAAATCCATCTTTTCTATCAGAAGAGTACAGCGAGTAGCAATGAACTGCTCATTAAGACTGACTTAGCATCAGTATAATGTATCGATGAAGACAGTCATATTGCAACTGCAGCATTGCCGTTTGGGTCTTTGGTGTCCAGTCACAAGGGAAACCTAGCACCATCTCCATGAAGAGCATGTTCCAGAACTCTAAATGGAAATATTAAATTCTGGTCATTACAGGATTTGCTCACAGATTTCCTGTGCTTGGTAGATGCTTCATGGGTCTTTGATGCTTAATCAAACAGAAAACAAGCTACGTTAGTTTTGCAGAGTAGAACTCATTAGTAAGCAGTTTAACAGACAGATCTGAAACTTGAATAGACGAAAATGGTCCCACAGTATTAGGCATAACTACTACAAAAAATTGTTTGAGGACTTTGAAGACTTTAAAATATGCTGACATAATTAAGCTCCACTAAAAGGTATTTTTTTAATTTCGTCTCATAACCAAAACATTTTAAAAAGAAAAAAAAGTCCATCTTTGCTAGACAGCAAAAAAATATAATAAACAAAACAGTTTGCTTTTAAAACTGCATAGTGAATTATGCCACTAAATTATGCAAAACTTGTTGTAGTAAATTACATTTTGGAAAAGAAGAAAGTTCCTGTCTAAGGCAAATCATGCCTGGCAAGCATTAAAGGATTAATTCAAACTCTTTACATTTTTGTTCATAAATATATAGAATACTAATCTCTGAGGCGCTGCATTATGTGACACTTGGCCTAATGACCAGAAAACTAATGCTAGAAACCAAATATCTCTTTCACTCATCTAGAAACTAAGACATCTTCAAACTCCAAAAGGACTAAATCCTTTTAGGAAAATGTCTTTTATTCACAAAGCAAGAAGATGGTTGTTCAAACTAAAGCTGTCAGAAACATTGTGACTTACATAATGAAGGGAAAAAATATGTAGGGTTTGCAAAGACAAAAGGCGGAAATGAGTCCAGAGAGAGACTAAAAAAGAAAAAAAAAATTATTTGCCATTTAAACAGAGAATACTGAGCCAATACAAATCATCTACATATGGCATAGTATGGAAAAGTAGATTATTAAATAATAACCTACACATATCTCCAAGTGACCCGCTGCTGACGTGCACACAGAAATTGCAACACACTGCCAACTGAGACATATTAGCTTGTTTATTTCATGGATTGAATCGCCACATGCTCTCAACATATGTCATTTTGAACCTTATGAGGCTATGTGACTTTCAGTACAAAACATGTTTTATTTGTTCAGGTTCAGCTTCTGAGTTCCCATCTCAAGCTATTTAGTGGTTAATATGACTAATTTCTGTATCCATCAGCTTTGGTCTTGAGTATCTCAATGTCCATGCCTCTGAGTGTTCGTCTTTGAACATCACAGAGTGCTGGAACATGGTGCAATTAGATTGGACGCAACCCACAAACACATTACGATTCGGAAAGAGAGCCAAAGACTGAAATTTGCAAGAGTTACTTGGGCCTTTATGTATTCTCATGGTGTGATTATTTCAGTGGTGTTATCACTGTGTATTGGCAAGCTAATAATTTTATGTTAATCTTCACTGCCATCCAGACATGCTGTTGCTCAAATCCTTTTCACCTTCATTATATACGTAGCTTAATGTGATCTTAATTAACAAGACAATAGACAATATAATTTATTTGATGAACAAAGAGCTTACATGGTAGCAGAAAAAATAAACTATGGATGAATGTGTCAGTACTTAAATAAGTTCAAATGTGCAACAGATTGCAAAAACACATCAGTGTTTTTCATAACATACTATTATTGTTTTGCTTAATATTTTAAATTATATTTTACTTTTTTCATATTTTAATAGTTTACATTTTAATTTTAGTTAAAGTATTAGTAATTTTGTTGCATGTTTTTGTAATTTTTATTATTTTTTTTTAATATTTTTTATTAAGTTTTAGTTTAATTAGTTTCAGTTATTTTAGTACTTTAACTTAAAGCAACCGAAAATTAGAAACATTGCCTGGGCAACTATCTAAAATAAAATGAGTTTAAATTTTTAAATATTATATTATTTCAGCTAATGCTTTTAATTTTAAAGTAATGAAAATGTTTTTGATGGTTTTAGTTTTCATTTTATTTCTAGTTAATAACCTATTCATAATAACCCTGAAACACATGCACCTAAAATAGATTGTTTTTAGGGAAACACTATGAAATAAAATCAGTCATGGCTTAATGATTAGAGAGTCTGACTTGTAACATGAAGGTTACGGGTTCGAGTCTCATGTCCGGCAGGAATTGTTTGTGGGGGGAGTGAATAATCAGCACTCTCTTCCACCCTCAATACCACGCAAGGCACCAAACCCCCAACTGCTCGCCGGGCGCCACAGCAATATGGCTGCCCACTGCTCTGGGTGTGTGTGTCTTTACTACTGTGTATGCACTTGGATGGGATAAATGCAGAGCACAAATTCCGAGTATGGGTCGCCACACGTCACTTCACTAGATTAAAATGTTTTAGTTTTAATCAAAGTTTTAGTTTTAATCAGTCCCTCGGTGTAATAAATTGTAAGATTACAAAAGAATGTCTACAATTGACTATCATTTTAGCAGAAGGAAACATCTCAGGCAAACTGCACTGTGGAATCGGAGGAAACGCAAGCAGCTAATGCCTAGTTCACACTACAGGATTTTAAGCCTGATTTAAGCCAAATTTGCTGACAGGTCAGGCTGTGATTGGGGGAAAATCAGTGGGTGATAAGTGCTCGGCAATCTTTATGTGTGAACTACTCAATGACGCAGCAAAGAGGCTCACTGACGCCTTGCCGACGCCAAACGAATATCTATCATGCTAAATATCTGGACCGGTCAGCTGACTCGACATCACGTGGTGTCAGGTGTCTCAACAAGCTACAGTCAATGAGAAAGCAAGGCATGGGTTGAGGTCAGCAGAAGAAAAACAGCAGCAGCAACATGACTTGATGGATGATGGCCGCTGAACGTGACCGAAATGAAGTAAGCATAAATTACTTGTGTTTTATATGTTTATACGTTATGTTGATTTGTGTTGAATCGATAAAGGTTTTCCTTTATATCAGGACGTGTGTCATTACTAGTGGTTAAACGGATCACGGCTGATCCGGTCAGACCGCAATCCACGTATCAGGATGGAGCAGATTATTGTACATTTTTAACTTGCAGATTATTAGCAAAGTTTAAATCACATCTTAAAAGACAGTTTTACTGCCTATATTTCTTTTTAAAATAGGCTTCTAATTTTTTAAAAAGTATATAAATTAATCACTGTCTGTATCTTTGTCCTATTTTGTTTCCTTTTGTCCGTTTTTTTAATTACTTACTATTTATTTAAATAAAACTATTAGATTCTATTAGAATTATTAGATTATTTAAAAAAAAATTTTTTTTTTTACTAATTTCTGGGAATTAGCACCACAAAATTAGTATTTTTTTATTGCAAAAATCACACACACAAAAAAAACTGTGAAATCCTGGAGGGACTGTTTAATTTTATTTCTAGGTAGCAATAACCCTGACACACACACACACACACAACCAAAAGTGTACTGCTCTGTTTTGTTGTGTGTAAATGAATGCACACACACATACGCAGGGCTCTGGGAACTGAAGCATGTCTCACACATCCTGTCTGCAAAAATCTGTCCTGGACACACAAAAGGGTGACTGCCAGCTCTTACCCAAGAACAGCAGGGCCTTCCTCTCTTTCTCTCTCTCTCTCTTCTATTCACTCACTCCATCTCTCTTTCTGTCCCTAAAATCAAGCTTTGAGAAAAATAATTAAGCAACACAAGAGAATTAACCTGTGCTTTTTAACACCATAAACAAATCCTGCTGCTCTGAGAAATTAAAATCATACAATTAACTAGTGGATGACCGATATTGGTTTTTTGATGGTCGATGCCAATATCTTAGAGAGCAGGGTGTACACATTCATGGACTTACAGTCACGCGCAGAGGACCACATTCATGCAGGCTGCAAATGCGCACTTAAGAATATCTGACAGCTGGATTTGTCTACGTCTGCAAGGTTTGTGAAATTAAGTGTGTTTGACTTTGTGTTTGACTTTCTGTTACTAGTAATATAAAAGCAAACACTTTATTACTTTTTCGTATACAGTTTACTTTCTATCTAGCAACCTATTAGACAAAGTTTTTAAACAGATACCATAACTCAGCAGTTCTCAATTCCAGTCCTCACACCCCCCTGCTCTGCACATTTTGTATGTTTCTCTTAAGGCTTCAGATGTTTGTTCTATTTGAATGTTAGTGCCCTGCGAAGTGGACATCAAAGGATATTCTGTCACGATTCCAGGTCGAAGCGAACGTATATTTTCCATTCAAAGTGCATTGAAGTGTGCGAGATATGAATTTAAATTGTATTTATTTACAGAGGTATATGATGTCCCACTTGTCCGTGTGTGAAGACGTTCCGCTGCGCAAATCAATTAATGAATGTTCCGAAGTATTGAAACTTCTACAGATTTCCCCTGCTCAGTGAGTAGGGAGCAATGAACACTGTGCAGGGACCATGTCAATGGGAACAAAGTTCATTCACGGAGCTCATTTCTAACAAGCTGATTATCTAAATCAGGTGTGTTAACAAAGAGAGACATGCAAAATATGCAGAGCTGGGGGGCGCGAGGACTGGAATTGAGAACCGCTGCCATAACTAATGAAAATGGAGAATTGGAGAGCTGTGTGCTCAGGCACTGCCATTGTCAGAGCCAGAGTTCTCAGTGCCATCAAAATAAAAGTCCCACTTCCAACACATGAACCAAACGAAAAAACTTATCGGCTAATGCTGATATTTAAAAAATGCCAAATATGGGCCTATATATCGGCCTTGGAGATATATAATGGTCGGCCACTATAATTAACACATAAAAAACATAAAAGGAAACAATGAAAATGTGTAAAGTGCATATACTGTGTTTAAACTATTAAGAACATGATGAAAAACATATATAATATTATATATTAAAAAACATTTACAAACTATTTTAACTTGTACTCTGTTGAGGCTATAAATACATTTAATTAACACTGTATCCTGACCCAAAGTTTCCAGTGACAAGCAATTTGTTGGTTTACACTGAATGCAAAACTGTTGCGTGTCATGAAACAATGACATTTCACTGCTACCCAGAAAGAAATAAAAAGCAATCTGCAAAATGTCCTGCCACTCCTTGTGTCTGGTTAAGACAAAAACTCATGGAATAGATTCACGTACTAGCATTTAAAAAAAAAATATTATTACACTTTTCCCCTAGTTAAGACACTGTGTAATGTGAAAATGTGCATGCATTGAAGCTATTGTCCACTTTATTGCATTGTGAGGTGACATATCTAATAGCAAGGCAGTTTAAGGCAGTCATAGCCAGAGTGAAAGATGAAGGAATGACTGCTGCTCTTACAAGCTTTCAGACCAGCATTATGAGCCAACAAAAATGCCCTCTCCCGCATATGTTAATAGAGCGGAAAGCCGTTTCACTGTTCAAAACAGCCCCACCAGGCATTACAAAGGATGAATTCTATCATCCTCACACCCACATGAGTGAAAGAGCCCTTCTCACTTGATTATCTCTCCAAAAAACTTGTGTGTAAGAGCATTTTTCTTTCCCATGGCCTAAATATAAATGGAGGAGCATTGCTGTCGTGTTGGTCTGAACTGGACAGTGACTAGTCTGTGTTTTTATGTCAGTTCACAGTGTGATTGGAGCGAACAGCTCTGCAGAGAAATAGAGAGATGAGTCACTGAACAGATGACAGAGGTCAGCACGGTGGGAGGATGAGGAGTGCTGAGTGATGAAGGTGAGAAACAGCTTGGTTAATGGAGGACTAACGCCCCCATTAGTCGTGCTACGCTAATACCAGCAGAGATTGTATGTGTGTGTGTGTGTGTGCATTTGTTTGATTGTGCTCCAACTGACGCAGCTCACTGTGTGCAATCTGACAGCATTTATTTTTTGCTGTTGCTATTGAAAAAATCCTCCTTTGAAATAGTTTGTTAGCTTATTAGATTTACACTGCAGGAAGTTTGCCAAACCTATCCAACACCTATCCAAACACCCAACCCAGAACACATCGCTAACATTTCAACAAGGAAAGAAAGTCACAAATGACACCTCTTTAATATCTCAGTTGTTTCTCCAAGACAGGAATAGAGTTAAATAGATATCAAATTGAGACTTTGGCCTTCTCATTTGTCTCTAGAGAAATCCACAGTAATCTCATGTGTTTCAGAAGTAGGGCTTGGTGATAAAGCGATAATTATCGATGTATAATTTTCCTTGATAAAATGATACCAAGAGTTCGATAAATGTCCAATATAAAGTTTATGTGCCGTTAAAAGCAGAATGAAATGGCTACTCATTTGAACCGCACCACAAGGACCATCTTTTCTTTAGAAAAATTACAAGTGATTTTACATATTTAACAAGTTATTTGTTTAACATTTACATCATGTTGACACCTTCATGTGTGCTGGACTTGGAATAGAATTTTTTGTAACTAGAGGGTTAGTAAAGAAATAAGTAACTTGAATCATGATGTAGTTACATTTTCAAGTTGACTAGTTAAAAATCGTAAAAAAGTTATTTTTTATAGTTGAATAGTTCTGGAAAAATCAAGATTTCTTTTTTTTGCAAAATTGCCCAGCCCTATTCTGACCATAAATAGAAGTCTAAAACCACAATTAACAGTCTCGTCTGACCGATACCCAATCCGGCAGAAAATGGCAGTATCGGAGCTGATACAGATACTGAGTATCAGATCGGCGCACCCTTAGCAGAAATCTGCGTCTTGTTGCTAGGAGACCTTGACAAATAAAAACAACATGTGTTCTTGGCTTGCCACGATAGACGGTGCTGACGGTGATACCGTTGTTAAACCACAACACCGGTTACGTCACTTGCCCACCGGGGCACCAACGCCCACCGTCGTTTTGATTTTTTATAGTAATAACAATCATTTAGTTCAGCAAAAGAACAGATACTACAATTAAAATCTGAACTTCGGCTGCTCAATGCAGCATGCCAAACGACAGTCACATCACAGATCAGATTTCATTTATCCAGTGAGGAGAGTGAGTCGAGCTGAATGACAAGAAGAGTGAGGTGGGACAGACAAGATGATAGCGGATGATTTAGTTTTGAAACGAAATGCAAAAGCTCCTGTTTGGCAATATTTTGGATTTTGAAAAGCCTGTTGACTTTTGTCGTTTATCTAAGCATTTTAGATAAGGTGATTAAGGTGATATTGGAAGTTTTTTTAAACATTTGTTTCCTATTTAATTGGATCCACAGTGTTTGCAGATTTTTACTTTTTTTAAACTTTGTGTAATTTATTTATTTTATTTGACATCAAGGTGAATGCTGTGCCGCCAAGCTTTCTTATTTGTTTTGCTAATAAACGTTCTATGTTTCTTGCTTATTTGGTTATATATTAGCCTATACATGTTTACTTATTTCCAGTTTTGTATGCCTATTTAAACTTCATGCAAGTTATTTGTTATTTTATATTAGGCATAGCCTGCCCTATATCATGGTGTATTTTTATTTGTTTTGTTAATAAAAGTTTTGTTAAAAAATGTTTTATTTATAGGCTAAAGTGAGTTTGACGTTGTATTTTGTTGTTGCATTCAAGCAGTTGATGCCGAATTGAAGGAAAGCGAGGAATAGAGGGAAAATTCAAACGAACTAAAAACAAACAATTGCCCAATTGCCGCTATTTGAAAGTGAAAGTAAAATATGCACGCTGCTTTTACAAGCTATATAAAAGCGAAGGAAAGCGAGGAAAAGAGGGAACGCCCACGCCCCCAAGGTGATGCCGGTATTATTGGTGTTGTCACACGTTGATTAACCGGTGGGAAAATTTCCTCACCGTCACAACCTTAGTGTGTTCTAAAATCAGCTGAAGATATCAAACATGTTTGATATCCTCCGACTAGATAGAATCATAGTCTGTGACTACGCGATTTTCTATTAAATCTGTGAACTCACAACTGCAGTCTGGCTCTGATGTTCGGCAACTAACATCAACTTATCCAAACTGTAAATTGGGGGGAAATTAGGGCAAAAGTCATGTAGTTTATTCCAACAATTAATTTGAAAGACGTTTTCAGACTACTAGCTCACAACTCGCAATATAATTTCTTTTTCTGTGGTGCTTTAGATTCAGTAATGGCAGAGTGCCATGAAAATCCAGTGTAGAAAACTCTGGTCCATAGTAAGAGACACTTAAACACAGCTTTCAAACAGTGAGATGCATCACAGCAGTCAAAGACTTCCATCTAGTGCATGTTCAAATAAGAGGTGAATCCAGTGTTAAAAGAAAAGCATTTTTGACTTGTGCAGCTCTTATATTTATTCAATGAAATCAGCCTTTTAAATTTCAATCTTCTTGTCTTTCCGTTCCCAAAAATAAGACCTTTTAAAATGATCATTTTTGTGGCAGGGCGGTGATACATTTTGGTAGCCTGACTGGAAAACACAATAGCCCCGGTACATCAGGCTAATGATTTTACGAGCCCCGAGGTCAGGTGTGGTAATCGTTTCACATCATGTCTCCCACCCAAGCAATATATACAGTAGAAAAAAATCTCAAGTTTAAGCCCTTCACTCCTCACACACTAATCTGACCATTCTGCTCTGCTATTGTTTGTTGCCTTGGTTACAAAGTCCCTCAATGCCATTTCACTCCACAGTTCCAGTAAATCATCGAGTGAAAAAAAAGAAAACGCACATGGTTTGGGAGCATGATGTTATACAAGGCTAAATTTAGGAGCCGCCTGTTCCAGCACTCATCGCTCAGAATTAGAAGGAAAAAAGGAAATGTCTTGCTTTTTTATCTAAGATCAGGCAGTTAAAATAGAACATTTACATGGACAGGCACATGAAGATGAGGTCTTTGTGTGGGTAACTGGAAGCACAGTGAACCATGTGAATGAAAGCCTTCTGAATTAAAGCTTTCAAATACGCTTGGAAGTATTTGACGACATATCCCACGCACACTCAATTCATATGTTGGATATGTTCTGCCTGATGAAGTCGACTACATCTCTGTAAATCAATGAAATTGCTCCTTCTCACTACATAATCTGTCTCATCCCTCTTTGAATTAATCACCTTATACAAAAATGAAGCATTTATTAATAATAGTAGCCGTGCTTACTACAGATATAGATATATATAGATATATATATTATATATATATATATTATATATATATATATATATATATATATATATATATATATATAATTAAAAGCCACTACTGTCAGCCTCCAAACAGGGTCTTTTTGGGGAACCTGTTCAGACTGGCTTTTGGTTTTGAAAAGGAGGCTATAACTTAGTCAGCACAATCGTATGCTAGCACATTATTACTGAAGAGGAACCTGAAATTGGCTTTGACTAGTCTAGTGCAGAAGAACTTCTTAAATAGTTCTAAGAGTGAAACTCAGGCACTTCATTCAGCTTTTACACACTAGGGTGGGCTGTAGCTCCAACTATGTGTACAAATACGCTACCTGTCAGACCTTGAGGAGGTTGGTCTTTATTGATACATAGATATTCATGCAAACACAGTCCAAATACTCATGTCCTGGCAGTTTTAATGAAAATGAATGTTACCACATCCTTCACCTGATAGAGTGACTCTCTGGCTACTGGATCATTCAGTGTTGTTACACTGTGTCCTTCTGCAAATATTATTAAATCACAGCACCTGTGACAGCCAAATTTACAAAAACCAAATAAAGACAGGCAATAACTTACATGGACATTTTAATGTGTCACTCGCTGTCCATCAAAAAATATTTTTATTGGGGTAGAAACCAAGAAAGAGCACGCAAGACACCTTGAGTGGAGTATAAATCTGTTGTCAAAAATGCTGCAGAATAAAAAAACTGTGTGCCCTTGAGACAACACGAGAGTGGCATCCAAAATATAAGTGGATTAAACAGACTTTCTGTTTCATAAAAACAACTGTTTGCATAAAAAAATAGCTATTATAGCTTGTCTTATTATGCACTTCTTTTGCTGTAGTACTCTGACTTAAATTGACAATGATGAATGTGTTAAAGTAATGAAATGTTACACTGCACTATGAAAAAAGTTTAAAAAGCATGTGAGAAAAGATGATGTCGTGGATCATGGGAATAAAGTCATTCCTCATACAAACGATTCAGAGAGATGAAAATGTCTTCAGTGGCAGCATGAATCAATGCGGAGGTGAAATATTAATCAATTTTTGATTTAAAATTCCCCTTCAAATTCGCTATTTATGGAGGCTATCAGCTGGAGAGGAGCTTTGAAGTTGCCTCATGCCACAAGTAACCCTTTCAGCAAAGAGCTGAGCTTTAGCTATGTTTTACTATTCTTCTGTCTCAGAGAAGGTCTTGACATCATTGTATGCTATGTTGTTTGTGAAAATGAAAGAATCCATTCCCTTCAGTCAATGTATCCGAACGCCTAGAATATTTATTCTTCTTTTTACTATTGGAGTAAGGAATAGTCTGCCAAAAGATGATTGACATACTTGTGGTGATGGACCATTTTGGACATATCGGTCTCTCCCCAGAAGAGGCAAAAAGCCTGCAGCCTAACAAACATCTTCCAACTGGGACATATTCAATAGTATCAAAGCTTAAATTTTACATCCTGGTCAGTGGTGCAGAGCTGAACAGGATCATTCCTCATAGAATAATTTGTCAGAACGACTATGCTAATGTAAAAGCTCTGACCTCTTGTAGTCTCCCCCCACGAGACACAGTGCTGCCAGTGATGATGGATCCTTAAATCATAAAGAACAAGAGAATGGAAACATCTAATCTCTATTAACGTCACACAACCAAAGCTGGTGCACTTTTTATCAGTGACTTTTATGCATTTGACTCAATGAAGCTTTAACAATTACATCATTTCATTCCCAAAGCCATTAGTAGAATGCTAATTAATCATCACTTATGCTGATTACTGTGAGCAATATAATAAACATACTAAATACAAGTTAACTAAGGACCTCTGAGTTTGATAAAGCTAACATGCTCTTGGCCAACAGAAGTTACTTTACACACAATCATTCAGTGAGACAAAATATGTCTGCTTCCTCCAGTTTTGCTGATGGTGTGGCATTTTCAGCTTTGTGTGATTTTTAGCACCTCCATCAGATCAATATACACTTAGAGACACAGAGAGAGACAGGCTCACTCTGGTTGTTATCTCTCAGGAAAGGTCAAAGGTTTTGGGGGGTTTTCCACTGAGTAAAGTACCTGGTACTTTTTTCAGTACCACCTTGGCTGAGGTTCCAAGCCAGCCGTACCGTTACCAAAATGTGATGTGTAAACCCTGCTGATCACTGATTTGCCGGAGAGAATCGCTACCCACATCACTGAGCTTGTGACACGAGACACTAGACCCGCTGAATTACATCGGCACAGCCAGCGAGGACTGAATGCAACTTTTTTAAAACAAATGCAACAGTTTCGAACGAGCGCACTTTTTTTTAAACAACAAAATAATGGCTGTTTCGTGGTCTGTTGAGGAAGAACATTTCATTTAAAGACCAACAGTTTAACACTTAATATTGGACATAAACGTCCAATATTAAGTGTTTTAAAAAGTATTTAAAACAGGTAAGTTCATATATTTGGAGAAAAGTTAAACTGAATGGATGCATCAGTCATACAGCGCTCCGCATTTGTGACCTATTGACTGAGGTCTTCAACACTAGTGGCCTACAAAGAAATATGCAAATGAGCATGCTGGTTCCTGACAGCTGGAGTTGATAAAACAAATATTTATGGATGCACCAAATGTTCGGCAACCAAAATGTAAGCGAATATGCGAAAAGACCGAATAAATTGTACCGAACAATTTCGCAGAAAAAAAAAGCACAGAGTGAGAGGCACGCACTCTTTATAATGCAACATACATGACAGCACAGCAGTGTGGTGACATTTAAAGCTGTCATTTTAGTATTGCATTAACTCATAGTTTAAGTTACAGTTTGGAGCTAATGACATCAATACTGTTGTCTTTACTTTTTTTTCTTAAGTGACTACAGGGTTAAAAGTTATGGTTAAACTTAAACAGGTCCATTAGGGCTGTTCTGTGACTTTAAAAGATGTATGTAAAGGATCAATGCTACATAAAAGCTGTACAAAAATATGCCAGCTCTGACCCACATCAGCAGACATGTTCTCATCAGCATGGAGAGTTCAAGACCTCAGCAGTGAGGCATTGTGCAGCAGAATGGAACAGAACGATGAAAATATTAACTTCTGAACCCTCTACATTACGAGTAATTCATTCGCATATGTGACTAAATCTTCACTCTGGGCGACTAAATGATGTCTAATATTAGCCAATGGCTATTAAATTCTCAGATTTTACTCGCCAGTGTGTGAGTTGGAGGCTAAGTATAAGTTTAGCACAGATATATTTTCACTCTCCAAACACTAAATGACCGCTTCAGAGTTTCACTCTCCATCAAGCAATCTGTGCTATTTTTCAGTTCATGTCAATGGATGTGCATCGCACCTGTATTTCACGTATTGTGAACTCCAGTGTAATGGCGCACAACGTCACTTTGGTGAGAGCAGAGAGAGCGATAGAGTCTAATACATGCAGAATTGACTCGCTACACGTAAACAAAATTCTTTGTTGAATTTTCCTGTCAAAAGAACAGAATTCCTTTGGATTTTTTCAGCTTTTAAGAAGGGCGGGACTAATGCGCAAACAGTTGGCAGTCACCTATTATCATCCCTGTTGTGATTTCAGTGATCAGTTTGAGTGAACACACACAAGCCTGTGTAAATGTGGTACACACAAGCCTGTGTAAGCCTTTTTGTGGTAATACAGATGCAGGTTCGGTGTCACCTTTGCAGTGTAATGACGCCATTAGGCTTTTCTGTCTGGATCATATCTCACCAGTAAAAGATGTTCTTATATCTTGACACTGTCCAGTGATTTAGAGCCCGAGTGCAATGTGCTTGTACTTACAGTATGTATTAAAAGTAATAGTGAATACACATTGTATTCTATGTGCATTTGGATTCTTTAGAGATGAAAAAAGCTATGTCAGACCTTATACAGACAACTGATTCATTAAGTAAAGTTTCTGCATTTTATATAGCATCAGGATTCCAATAAATCAGCCAAGTTTCCAACTGAATCGAGTAATTTTTAAGTACAATCAAAACTGAACGCAAAAAAAAAACAAAAAACAAAAAAAAGAACTCTTACAAACAAACATTTAGAATAGTCAAGTTGCTGGCTTAAACTGCTGTCCACTTTATTGCAACATTTACTGTATCTACTTAATGGAAGACAGTCAGGCAGACCACAAAACTCATTCAGGAGCCACAACTTAGTGGTTAACAGCGACATGAATCTTGCAGCATTTCCTGAAGCCATTCATCTTCTTCTATAAATGTGATACCCTGTTCTCTTTCAACCATTCAAGTGGCAGCATTTAATTTACTTGAAGGCAGTGTTCACAATACACTAGCCATACAAAACCTTTAAATACTGATTACATGACTTCCCAGCATTCGCAGTCCCATAGAATTCAAATTACAATTAAATATCTTTCAAAAGTCTGATAATATTTATGTTGCGTGTCAAAAGTTAAAATCCATCTCTTGGGGGAAAATAACAGTGGATGACTTTGTTCTAATAGAAGAAAATCCAGCGAGATCTGTAAGAAAAAGATGAAGTGATCTCACTTCATGACCAGTGGATTTAAATGAATAGTTCACCCAAAAATGAAAATTTGCTGAAATTTTACTCATCCTCAGGTCATCCAAGATCAGTTTATTTCTTCACTGGAACAGATTTGGAGAAATTCAGCATTGCATCACTTGCTCACCAGTGAATCCTCTGCAGTGAATGGATGCCCTCAGAATGAGAGTCCAAACAGCTGATACAAACTTCACAAAAACTCCAGTACACTCCACTACACCAACATCTTGTGAAGCTGTGTGTTTGTCACTTCTGGTCAAAATACCAGTCCATAATCCATAATAACACTTCATCCAGTGAAGTCCATCCACTGTTGTCTGTTGAAGAAATAAGCTCATCTACATCTTGGATTGCCTGAGGGGGAGTGATAGTGCTGTGTTCGATACATCGATATGACGATGTATCGCTACAGAGATCTGACAATAGGAGTATCGATACTGCCGTGTCTGTATCGATAATGTGGCACGTGTGCAGCAGTGGACCGCACTTAATTTGAATACAAGAACACCATTTATAATGGAGTAGAAAAGTGTGAGGTTTCTAAAAAATAATAAATAGAGCATAATATATAGGCTACAACAGGGTTTAATCTAGCCGCAGAGGAACACAACCGGGGTTGTGAGATGTATTCCCCGAAACAGAGCTTCCCACTTGCGCAAAAAGGAAATATCTGATAAGTGTGCTACTTATCTTTGTCAACCTGGCAACCATGTGTACACGCTCTCTCTTCACTGTGGATAAATGCGCTTGCTTACTGAAAACACTGGTTAGCTTGCAGTTTAGCAATCAAAAATTTTCTCAGAAAAGTGATTATTTACACGAGAGAGAGAGTATGTGTATGTATAAGTTACCACCGTTTTGCCGTGTTTTCTATTAACAGTAAAGCTGTGGCTTTAATTCCTTTAGAAACAATGATGTTACCTAAATTTTAGAACCTAAAATGTTTGTGTTGCTGAATGTTTTCGTGCATGCAACATGATCTCTGTGTGTGTGACTGAGCGTGTGTGAAATACAGTGAAGACAGCGCATTAGTTTAGAACTCTTCTAATTTTTCTTTTTTTTTTACATGTAGAAAGTGTGTTCATTTGTAAAATGATAACCTACCAGCAATGTTAATTTTTTAATATATTAGAATGAGTACATTACAATATAAATTTATTAGAACAAGTACATTATTATTTATGGGCTTAAAAACAAGATCAGAATATTGTACCTTGTGGGGAGTGCCCAATGTTAACATGAAACATATGCCATTACCTATACTGTACTGTGGTACAGTTATGGAGGCCCTTCATAATGCAGAGGTCGACTGCCTGCTCTGCCAATAGTAAGAAATGGCACTAAAGTATGCAGTGTTTAATAAACAGCTGTTTTACTAAATTCTGCTGAGGTGAAATTCAGTGCAGTCCTGTATCGTGATACGTATCGTATCGTGGCCTCTGTAGCGTATCGTGACTTTGCTGGTGATACACAGCCCTAGGGAGTAAATGTTCAGCAAATTTTAATTTTGGGGTGAGCTATTACTTTAATAAATGTGCTCACAGTCTGTAAAATACAATTCAAGGGTACATGTAATCTATTCAAAACAATATACTGCTCATTATTCATGTCAAGGAACACTCAATAAGCAGCATGCACAAGCTGAGTGACAAAAGGTGTCAACAGTTTCCCATAAGCACTTGCAAAAGACCACATGAGACACAGAGACGGACTCCATATGCTCTTAAGAGAACCAACATCATCAGCACAAATTCTCAGTCAGAAAAAGAGAATCCTGAAAGTGCTAAACCACGTATGAGTCTCTTTTTTTGTTATTATAAATATGCTTACTCTCCTACAACTAACAATGTCATATCTGATTAGCTTGATATGCCCTGCCAGCAGACCAGCTCCTATTATGCATGGACACAAGAGGATGCCTGCAAAATGTTGGTGCAACTATCCAAAGGAAGAATGGACAGTTGTTCACATTACTGACTTCAGTTATCAGTTCATGGTCCAACAGTATGGAGGAACTCTGGTGTTTATCACTGGAGAAGTAATGTGGTGTTTGATTACTGCCTTTATGATGCCATCCATGATTCAGCACCACGGACAGCAGCACTATCTGCACAACCCATATAAAGCAGTTAATTTGCGAACTACAAATTTGAAGAAGGCAAGTTATAACCCAGTCCTACCTGGTTAATTAATAATCAGAAAGGACTAGTGGTACATCGCACAGAAGTACATGAGGAGTTCTGGTGAATAGCTAATATATACTATTATCATGTTACAACTCAACATCACTTTTATACAGCCACTAATGAACTCTTGCACATTGCATTATGCAAATGAAAATGACAATAAAAAAGAATGGATATACAAACACTATTTTATTCTATTTTCTGTTTACATAATGACCTCAAAATCACTAAGTAATAATAGGAATAACATAATAATGGTTAACATTTACATTATATGGGAACTAAATAAAGGCATCATTAAAATAACTAATGAATACTTGTGAATGATACACCATATATGTTCAGGCAACTACTGAATAAACTGTAGTGAGTTTGTTAAGGAGAAAAATGGGTCTAACACTATGAAATATATTTGTTTAAAAAAAAAATATTGCATAATGTAATTGTTAAAAGTGATGAACTGGATTGGGGGAGGGATATTTTTGTGTCAACAACTGAGCATGCAGCAGGAGAGAAAGATGGGCTACTTTTATACTTCATCATTATAAAGATAAAATGTGATGAAGGTCGTCCTTCTCAAAACAAATGAAAATACGCTCTTAAGCTCTTTTAGTCTAGTAACTAGTGTATTGTGAATGAATGCATCTATCATTCCCTAATGATGGCTGACAGTCTCACACGTCTCTCCTTTCAACAAGTTATCCAACGTTTACCGACTACTATTTTGCTCAAATGAGCAACTTCTTGTATATTAATCTCATCAAAACGTCTAACAGGCTAAATACCCATAGATTAAATCTAATATATTATATTACATGACTTTTCAGAAGCATTGTTATTTAATATAAATACATTATACTAAACTATTTATCATCTAAAATATTTTTCCATTTTACACACACACAAGATTTTGTTTAAAACAGGTAACGTAGAGACGCATTACATTATAAAGCCTTCCGCAGCAGTGCGTCTTTCATGCAGCACGTCACATCAAATAAATATATAAATAAAGATTGACACATTTCTTAAGTTTAGTGTCTATTTTATATCTATTTTGATATTACTCAGTAACTTACTTATGTAATTACACTGCACTGCAACATGAAGACTCATGTAAAGTGTGACCAAACCAGTGAATACTGAATAACATTCATCATTGCTCTGCTCTTTAAAGTTATTATTATTAATAAAGCCTAGAAAAAGATTTTCTTCGACGAATATTACGTACTAATCCACTCCATACACTTAAATTCTGTTCAACGCGCGGTCACTAATGCAAAACTTACTTTTACAGTCGTGAACAGACGTGAAATGTCCTCAAGTTCTCAGTCCAGAAGTCTTCTGGGGGAAAAAATGAACTTCTTTTCGGTGTCCGTTCAGTTTTGACGGCTATTCTCTACACAGTAACGGTCGCGAAATCCGCGGATGCCTTCCCATCTGTTTTGCGCCGGCGGGTTTTTTCTCAGTAGCGAGAGGATGATGGAGATGAGCGCGCGCGAACGACAGAGAAAGAGAAGGGTGAGATCAGCGCGCGTGAGAGAAATAATGCACGCTAATGTGATTGGCGTTTCTAGGGGTGTGGCCATCTAATATCATAAGAGCAAATATTAAAAACTTAACTTATTATTTAACCTTCTCCTGTTGCTGCTCATGAGAAGAAGAAAAAATCACTGCACGATACTCGTTTTTTTTTTTAAATTAGTTAATGAGGCAAATCACACATTTACAAAAGTGCTCTAGTGCTATTGGGCAAAACTGTTTATGTAGCCACTTTATGAATTCCGAAGAAAGGAATGCCCTACGTTATATCTTTTAAATGTTCAAACGGATAAAAGCAACCAGTTTGTGTAAGAAGAAAATACATTTGCATAGAGCATATGAAAGATGATCAACTTGTGCACCATCATAAAGACAAATTATGATCAAGGAATAATAAATATGAAAACACTGTTTTATTCCATTATCAATTAGCCTGATAATCTCAACATCATTAAATAATAGCAGCAAAATAATAATGGTTATCATTAACATTATTTATCCAATGCACTATTATGAATAATTAATACTCATGGATATTTCTCCATAAACTTTCAGACAACTACTTCAAATGAATGACTGAATACATGGAAGTGGGCTGGTTAAGTATATTGATTGCAAAGCCAAAGAAAAGAAGAGTCAGGCACCAATAAAACATGCTATTTATAAATATGTACGTATATAAAACAAAACTGGTCTATACAAGTGTCTAATTTGGGGGGGGGGGGGGGGGGGGGTGGAATTCACTGTCAACAATTTATCATACATCACAGAAAAGACTTTATAAGGAGAAAGTCTGATAAAGGTCTGGCACTTTCAGCTTGAAACAAACTCAAAAGTAACTGCATGCAAAGACAAGCGCTTAAGCACATAAATTGCTTGTTTGTCGAACTGGTTTTTTATGAATGAATAGATGTCCCTAATGATGATTGTTGAGCTTTACATGATGTTTACCACGTTCAGCCAGTCATTATTGGATCAAGATTATCATATAGCTATTCAAATAATATATACACAAAGGTGTATTATAGAGTAACTTTATGATATAAGATTAAAGGAAACTGTACTACTCATTTCACTGTAAGTTTGAATTGAGTTTGAAGTGTTCAGAAGGACATACTTTGGATCACAATCTTACAGAGACCATTTCATGCCTCTTCTTTCTCAGTGAAACAACTGAGCAGAAGGGGCAAACTCAGCCACCATAGGGAATTTGTCATTGCAAGCTTCACTCTTACTTGCGATAATAGTTTGCCCCTAAGGGTCTCAGTGTCTTAAATAATTAGTTGAAGCATAAGTGTATAGTGCCTGCTTGAGTGGCTTCTCATGTTTGCGATTTTTTCATCTCACAAAAAAAAAAAATTATCAAGCATGTGAAACATCTTGACTGAATCTACATATGATTGATTTCTCATCTATACAAAAATAAATATAGTATCGTATGACTAAAGAAAACATTAAATTTGGATGATTAGACATACACTAGAAGCTGAGATACTGTCATGGACAGAAGAAGATCTCCTGAAATAAATATTGTACTGTGCAGAAGTTGTATGGACATGAGGGAAGAGCTCTTGTCTTTCAAAATGTATTGTATTGTGAGGGCTTTTTCCATGATGGCAGCAACACTTCTAGAACCAAGTAGTGTTAACAAATAAACAGCTTGCATAAATTGACATTCTGCAGGGGACGTCCTCTGCCACCAGCGTCTAAAAACTGTCAAAGCTCACACCAAAATCCACCAGGGACCACACTAATCTGCACATCCTCATATTCATTTGACATTTCAGTACTGCAAACTCAAAGCAAGCACCCACAATCAGGTTCATATCACTGTAAAAATATAAAATAAAATATTTTTTTGAGGTTGTAAATGAAAACAAATATTATTGGAGTATATGTTTTTATAAGAAAATAACATTTCAGTCTTTTTACTTCAAAATGGCATTTGTTTACTTGCTGTTTCTTTGTAATTTTGAAATTTAAAAGTCAAAATTGTTGGTACATCATTTTTTTTTCAGTGCAAGACAGAAATGGCCTTTATAATGAAAAAACACTAATGAAACCCAGATTTTTGTTTGTTGAATCACTGTTGCATTACCAAACTGATTTAAAACAATTACATCAGTCTTTTTAAACAGTTTGGAAAACCCTGACAACATACTGACAGCATCTAAAATGTAAAAAAAAAAAAAAAAAGAAAAGAAAAGAAACCATTTTATGTGTATACAAATAATGACAAATCCTCTGAAGAGTGACTAAAACTGAATTTGCTACACTTTACATCACCATTATCACCACATTTAATTAATCCCAATTAAATGAATAGTTCACTCAAAAATAGAAATTTACTCACCGCTAAATTTACCTAAATGCTACATTTCTCGAAATCTGTTCCAATTAAGAAACAAACTCATCTACATCTTGGATGGCCTGAGGGTGAGTACATTTTCAGCAAATTTTCATTTTTGAGTGAGCTATTCTTTTAATGTTAATACAGAAATATTGCCATTTAATTCCATTAATTTAATAGTTTTAACACCTTGGCGGATTTGAAAATATTGTCTTTGAAGTTGTTCAAACATAAAAGGAAAATTGCCAGTCAAATCTGATCTCTAAAACTCAAAAGAACTGTAGCCAGAAGCTTTATATATATCTTATTTGTATTCCTTGTCTCACTCCCATGTTATAAATACAAACCTGAGATAAGGCTATACTTGCTGTGTTTGAATATAGGGTAGTGCTCATCTGTGGTATCACAGTGCTCATGCACTGTTAACATCACCACATTACACAAGCCTGTGTTACTATGGTTACAGATTATCACAGGCAAATATGCACAGCATGGATATTATGACTGGTGAAACGAAAGGGGGACAAAAACAAGTGATGCTTTACATCTTCAAAATATACTGAGATGGTTGTAATCATCTATAGAATAGCCTAAAAGATTAAAGCGCATTCACCAATAAACACACATAATGCTCAAATCAGTGAATGCGTATGCTTTTTAAAATGAAATATTGCAGTACAGTAAACTCAAATTATGCATTATGGTTTCAGAATGAGCATTTATGCTGTGGTGAGCATTCATAAATTGTGAAGACCTGGACCTCCTGAGACCACTGCTCTACAAATACACATACAATGTCCCCTGACACTCACAATTTATAAGGCATCCAGTAATTATTTTGTTTATTTTTTTAGGGGCACATCATATATAGCAATCCAATATGTCAGAGGATCGTACTAGAAGAATTAAGAAAGAAACATAGGAACTGTGATGGGATTTATGGAAGAGCCCTGGGGGTTGGAAGTTGATGTTGATCTGGTTGGATCTCCTTCTTACCACAACAGATCTCTCAGCTGAGTGTATAGCAAGGATTTACTAATCACTGTGATGCCTCCACTGAATTACTACATAAACTCAAGAACAAATCCAAACTGACACTATTCATTTCCTTATTCTCTTAAAATGAATAATTCATCAGTGTGTGGTAGCAAGAAAAAAAGTGCTTGTCTTTTTAAATCAAAACATAACTTAGTCCACCTCTAAAACAACTTTCCATGTGGATGATTTTTCTTATTCAGAAACTAAAGTGGTTTGTAATGCTGACTTGGCTTTTTGCATTAAAGAAGGAGGAATATTACAAAGGCTTCCATCATGTTTGAGGTATGCTTTCAAAATTTTAGGCAACACTGAAGCTCTGTCCTGAAAGATGACATTAAACTGATTAAAATGAATTTTAATGAAAATTCCTGGCCTTAACATTTTTTTTTTTTTTTTTTTTTTTTAACTCCAAAAAAATATGCTGTAAGTGAAAATGAAGGTTCCAAAAGGTTTTTTTTTTTGCAATAATGCCATAGAACCCAAGCAACCTTTCTGAACCATTTTTTTTTTCTTGGTTGATGAAAAATTTACTGATCTAAAGAAACATTTTACAAAATAAAGAACCTTTTGAGCAGTGGAAAGGTTCCAAGGATGTTAAAGTTTCTTCATGGGACATTATATGCCAATATAGAGCCTTTATTTTTGAGTGCATATTGACGTCAAGTCACAGTCATCTTGAGCTCTCACATATATTGAAATCAACTTAAATTCACTATAGGCTGAAGTTAAGGTTCATCACACACTTTTACTGAGTCCATGCCATTTGGAAGAGCAGATGCAGTTGCTGAAATGGATATTGTTTGAATCCTCAAGGAAAATCATGAGTAGAACAAATGGAAAATACAGCCTCGGGGAGCTGCTCTGCTGTCCTATATGTGCAGCTCCTAAGCTATGTTCTTCCACACACATACTGATTTCTGTGTACTGACATGCACAATGTGTGCAATGTGATAGCATTCCCTGGAGATTGCTGCATGGAAACATTCTCCACTACGAATGAAGAACATGGAGGAAAACACCCTTAGAAAGCTAGTTCAAACATTACAGTTTACTATTGTGACAATACTTTGCGATACTGCCATTGAATGTGGCACATAAGCACTTTACCAAATAACTTCATTACAGCAAGAGAGTGAAATTAACCAGACCCTGCTGAAAACCAATTAGATAAAGCTTAAGGAAAAATATGAAATATCTGTTGGGTCAATATATAAAATATAAATGAAGCTTTCTAATCATTACACCCAAAGGGCTGGACAGTTTGAAATTACTGCTTTATTGTGGCATCCAGAGGTTTTGGAAATAAGTCTAAAAGCCCTTTCACATGATTTCCATCAGCATTCTCACACTGAAAAAAAAAATAAATAAATAAAAAAAATTTGATCTTAAAATGACTATGATATTCCTTCATATTAGTGTAAGATGGGAGAAATACAGTTTTTGACTGTGTAACATTTTTGTTTTCAGTTTATTTTGTTAATAAACATTCTTAAAAGAAGTTACTGAAAAATTGGATGTTATTCATGTTTAACCTAAATACACTGCTACACTAACAAAACTAAATCAGTTAAAAATATCACCTTAAGATAACTATTGCAGGTTACCACTTTTCCCCTAAGAGCTTTCCATCAAGCTAAAGGATGCAGGTTAATAGTTGTTTAAGACACAGTGTCTAAAGCATTCCATAACATTTAAAGAATTTTTTTTTACAGAAAGTCAGTCTCAATAAATGTTAAATTGTGTCTTCCATGGCACTATCTGCAGTGCTTGTGTGTTGAAGCTCTGAAGCAAGTCACGTGAAAGGGACTTAACGCCTTCCTAATTGTGTTTATGTCTCCAGGGTGAAACTTTTAAACTACTATCTCCGAATGCTGCACTACAAACAGAACAAATGAGAGCTGAGAGGTGACTATGAGCTTTCTAAAGCACTTATAAATCAGTCCAAATGCCTCTTCAGTCTTGTATTTCTACCGTTTTAGAAATCCTATTTTAGAAAATATTCTCCCTCTATCATCTGAACTGGCTTTATATATATCACTTCTGGGTCAGTCTACTGTGCTAAACTCTTAACTCAGAGTGGGCAAATCTTCATTTTCTTTGTCTCTGAGAGATTTGATCTAGAAATATAATTCAGAGAGATGCATTGTCTTTACACATTTTCCTCTAACACTTTCACTGCACAGTCATTTCAGAAGGTGTAGTTTGTACATGGACACTGCGTAGGAAGACTAAATGTTTAACCTGAAGACAACTGAATCAAAACAACATCTTTATTGCTTCTTAAAGGTGAAGAGTGCCATTTTTTACACCACTAACGTCTTAAAACAGAAATGAAAAAATAATGTATTCAGTTGGTTGGACAAACAGAGAGTCTAAACTCATGCGACTGGTTGATGCAGGAAATCAACCTACTAATAGCTTACTTAGAGTTCTCTCTGCATAATAAGCTGGGACAGGAGAAAGCATTTAAACATTGGAAAAAATTACACACTTCACCTATATACAGTAGGTGTTAGAAAATGGGTAAAATGATTACGTCCTGCAAACAGCACAGATTGACCATTATCATCATCCAAAGCCATTTTCTCAGATGATACCTCCGATTAGGCCTCATCAGGAACAAAAAAAGGACCTTTATGTCAGAGTCTCCTTTTAAAGGTCTCATTCTCTGCCTCTTTTCTGACACACTATAATTAGAGAGATTTTCCACCGAACAGTAAGGTGCTTAGAGGTACAAGTCAACAGTTCACTGATAGATGTGACCTGACTCAGACTCTATGTAGGAATAATTGACAACAGACCTGATGTGGTAATGGGGCTATGACGTGAAACGGAGTGGCCATTACACCTCGGGTGTACATTATTTTTCAATATTTGAAGAGCTACAGTGAATTATTCCGCTTATACCACGGTTACAACCCCTGCAGACATTGTTCAGATGTGTTTTTTCCCCCAAGATATTTCAAGACAGGTATGTGTCCTTAAAACACTCTTGTGTGCAGGACTAATTTTTTAGCATCTCAGCCTCAGCCGCTCATTACAAAACTGAATATGTGAAGTCTGTGAGTCTCTCAACAGTGTCCAGCAGCAGTGTCTCTATTAATAGTGAAACTGTAAGTTTATCTGCTTCAAGAACAGCAACATGAAGACCTCCAAACTGAGAAATGTCATTTAGCTTTCAGTTGAGAACTATATTACAGAAAAAGTCAATTGTGGGACAGCAAGACAACAAGTTTCTGTGTGCGTGTGTGTCTGTACTGTATGTGTGTGCATGCAGTTTGTGAGAGAGAGAGCAGTTGAAAGACTAAACTAAAACTAAACTAAACTTTCTCAATATAATTTTTTTTCCATAGTCTTTTGTATTATCATTTTAACTAAAAATTTAAATAAAAAGTCCTTAAAAACCTTATGTATGAAGACTGACATGATTTTAGGAAAACAACAGCACAAATATCAATGAGTATTAACAACTGAAATTTGATTTAGGAAAAAAGGAATAGAAAAAATAAAATGTGAAAAACGTTTTACTCTAAAACATACAATTCTGTTAAATAATATTACAGAAATCTGTATGATAATATTAGCATTTGATGGTTACAAATATAAAAAATAACTTTAAGTCCTCAGGTAAGCTAACTGTCAATTTTAACAACGGCTATAACCATTTATCTCCATCTGGTTTGGTATCCTATTCATTCTATTGTAATAATAACTGATGAAGTTCAAGGGCTATACTTTATTTCAGACGGTACAACAGAACAAGAATGACCAGCTAAGTGTGCATCAGGCCTTTTAGAACTGTACTCACTATATGCAAAAGTATCTTAAAAACATGTCAACAGTTTGATTTCCAGTGAGCAACAACAAAACCTCAAAGTCAAAATTGCTGACATTGATATGATCTTTGAAGGAGCCTTTAAATCTATGCCTGAAAGCTGTTCATGTTACAAAGCACACTATTTTTACGAAACCTGAATATGAAAGCTCAAAACTCAGAACCGTAAAACACCAAGAGTAAATCCACTTCATTCTTTCAGACGTGACACAACATGTCAAAAGGCGTCTATCTGCTTGGATTTCAAAATCGCACATGCCATCGTTATCACTTCGAAATGCTAAAATAGAGAGTAAAGACCAGTGAAGATGTAGAAACAGTGCATTGCAGCAGATTTGCAGAAGTTCTCTGCTTGCAGACTTTCTCAAGTTTCCAGCATCACTGATTTAAATTCTGCAGATTTGCTTATTTGTCTTAGCCATAAAAATGATAAAGTTCACAAGGTTCAATCCTGACAACCTTGCACCAAGAAGCAAAAACTCTCACACAAATCATTTAAATCTTTCGGTGTGTTTACTATATACTGCAGGTGTTCTCAAGATCATCTCAGCTAAATTAATCTCCTGCATATAAAATGAAGACAGGCTTTAATTCTCCTGCTTTGCAGTGGAAATTACTGACAGTGGTGTGGAAGTAAGTTCAACAAATTTTATAATTATTAGCAGTGCTTGCCAAGACAAGGATGTCTATTACTATTAGTCAAATGTTTACTACACACTGTATCTGAACAAACAATATATTAACTTATATATCATAATGTAATATTAAATAAACACTTCATAATATATAGATGCACGTCATAAATTATTTTACATATACATATACACACACACACACACACAGACACGCACACACACATATACAGTATATATAAGGTGAAATGTGTAACTATGCAAACAATAAAGTGAGAAGTTTATCAATATGTGTTGGCTCTTCACACCAACACTGACTGAATCATCATAATTAAACCTGTTAAAAAGTAACTAAGAGAAACATTCCGAAAAGGAATGGGCACTTAAAAAGGACAGATTTATGACAGAGATTTTAGCCTCATTAAAAGAGTGGGGGGAAATGTGAGCAAAAAGCTTTTTTTACCTGCAGTCTGCCAACGCAACTCTCCAGAGAGACCCTGCAACTGCTAGAAAATCACAGCACCGTAATGAACCCCACAGGAATACCCCCACTCTGATATAGACAGCTAAATAAAGTTTCAGAAAAATTCCAACAAAAACCCCTTAACCTGTATGTATGAGAAAAAAGTATTTTTATTTATTTATTTTTTTTATTACATGCATATCATAATATTTAGATCATATGCAGAAATCACACTGCCTAGCATGTACAGTACACTTGCAGTGCTCCTGTAGCTCAGCCTGTGCAAACAATACCAAGGTCAAATGTAAAGGTGAAACGACAAGTGTCGTTATACAGCTCAAGTCAGTTAAAAAGTGGTTTCAGCAGCTGTGTCAGTATTGAAACATCTTTTGACACCTGACTGTTGTTAATAAAGTTAATCAGAATTCTTTATCAGTTAAACCTATTTTATCATAAAATCATAATCTTAAATCTAAACATAAGAACAATAAATCCACACAAAGGCAAAACTGAAGCATTTGAATATAGAAATCATACCTACAGAAAACCTGTGCATTTATTTATTTTACCCGAGTGACTTTAACTTTCCGGAAATTAAGTTCAGAGTTGCACTGCATCCCTCAAGGACGCTGTCTTGACACAACAGAGAAAAGCACAAAGAAAACTCAAAAAAACTTCTACAAAAGACAGTAAAAGCAATAAACCATATGACTCTCTGCATTACAGTAGACAATGAGTGTTATTAACAGATCAGTTATAATAAAATGAAATGTTTGCAATTTTCAATAAATTAGTGTAATGTTCAATATGTGACCCCTTGACCACAAAACCAGTCATAAGGGTCAATTTTTCGAAATTGAAATTATTATTATTAAATCTTATTAAAATGCTTTTTTTTGTTGTTTTGTTTTTTTTTGGTATGGGAATATTTTTGGCAGATATACAACTATCTTTAAATCTGGAATCTGAGGGTGCAAAAATAATCCAAATATTGAGAAAAACACCTTTAAAGTTTTTAGCAATGCATATTATTAATCAAAAATTAAGTTTAAATATATTTACAGTAGGAAATTTACAAAATATTTTCATGGAACATGATCTTTACTTAATATCATAATGATTTTTGGCATGAAAGAAAAATCAATAATTTTGACCCAAACTATTTTTTTTTTGGCTATTGCTACATATATACCCCAGCGACTTAAGACTGGTTTTGTGGTCCAGGGTCACATATATTAATAAAATAATAATATTGAAAATAATAAATATTATTAAATTATTATTAAATAAAATATGAATGTTAAATTAATAGTAATAATATTATGCATACACTATATAGACAAAAGAATTGGGACACCTGACCATTAACAGGGACTTTAATAACATTGCATTCTAAATACATATATTTTAATATGGAGTTCCACTCTTCTGGGATGACTTCCCTGAAGATTTTAGAGTGTTTCTGTGGTAAATTTTGCCCAATTATCCGGTAGAGCATTGGTGAGGTCAGGCACCAATGTTGGACAAGCAGGCCCCACAATCTCCGTTCCAGTTCATCCCAAAGATGATCAGTGGGGTTAAAGTCAGGGCTCTGTGCAGGACAGTCAAATTCTTTCATACCAAAGTCATCCGACCGTGACTTTATGGACCATGCTTTGTGCACTGGGACATAGTCATACTGGAATAGAATAAAGCCTTCTCCAAACTGTTCCCATAAATTTGGAAGCATAACATTGTCCAAAATGTTGTAGCATTAAAGGGGTCATGTCATTAAAAATCTAATTTGCCTTGATCTTTTGGCATTCTGTACGTTTCACAGCTTAAAGCATCCTTAAAACATCCAAGCTCACATTTAGTAGTGAGGGGGCATTGATACTGTTGCATATGCAATGACGTTCATTTTAGTAAATTTTCCCCAAAGTCAAAAAGTGTAGGATAAATGGTGGCAATATATGTGGGTGGCACAATGTCCTACATTCCGTGCTTGCTGATGCCTCAGACAGATATGTGACTTCCTTCACAGCATTAACATTTCATGTCACTTTGACAACTTAGTTGAGATGTCTGTCTCAAGGTACATCAATGTCAAAATAGAGAAATCTGTTTCCCACAACCTCCCTATAAAAAAGCAAACCAAATCTCAACAAGAACAGCATGTAATATGCTACAGGGTTCAGTGAATCACTGCAGTACAGGCCCAAACAGGCTCTTCAATATTCATTGGAAGATCACTTGAGGAAAAAACTAAGTTAAATAATCCTTTTTTTTTTTCTGTGAGAATCCATACTTTTTTTTCTATAGTAAGTGTTTGAATCCATTCACACACTCTGTCAAACACACACAAAAAGTTTGCAATCAAGTCGGGGTAAAAGTAACAGTGTAAGTGTGAAACCATGTAGAAATCACCCCAGATGTTCAGTCATTAGCGTTTGGGTGGCATTTAACATCTAAACATCTTGTGGTAGAAAAAATCTGAATCTGTCTGTGACACTTTGACAGAGAGCTAAACAATACTATCTATAACCTAACATTCAGCATGCAGAACATACTTCAATACCATAGGCATGTTTTCTGCATCATTCAGCATGATTCAGCGTCAGCATTTAGCCTTGTGGCCAGAACCTTTTGTCTCTTGGTCCATCATATTGCATGTGTTATAGGGTTAGTTTGCTCAATAAAGAAAACAGTTATAATGTATTCATCTTCATGTGACTTCATCTTCCTCATACCTATGAATCACTTAACAATGAAGCATTTACAAACATTACTCACCAAAATCACTGTGAGCAATTTAGGCCACACCTACAGTACTATCTTATGACCTCACTCTTATTTTATGAAGTATGGTCAAAACCAGTGACATCTTGGGCAGCAGATCAGCATTTGCATAACCAAACAGCCACTTATCTGCCTTCTGTTGCTCAGGCAGGGGTCCAGTAAAACAGTGCATTTGTCAGCGATACCATTCTGCCCCAGAGGAATAACGTCATGGCTTCAGAACCAGACTTGGCCTTCCATTACAGACGACACCATTTATCAGCCAGATGACGTAAGGTGCAGGAAAAACATTTTTTATTTTCTGCATATGATTGCGTAGGTTGAGGCACTGATAATATTAGCTATTTAAAGTTCAGCTGCATTTAACTCAGCTACACTGAAAATTACACTGTTTCTTAGCTGGACAATCTGTTTCCTCTTAAGAAAGATATGAATTTGCAGCTTTCTTTCTTTCTGAATGTTTTCAGGATATTTCAGTTTACATGATACACATAACATGTATTCATTTGGCAGATGCTTTTTTCCAAAGTGTTTTTTCAATATTATCATCATTTAAAAAAATAATAATAATAATTCCTGTGTTCTTTATGGGCTGTTGTGAATTAAAATAAATCATGATCATAAAATCATTAACTTAAATAACACTCAAACTTATACAACTCATGCCACACACTAGTGCCCATACTACTGTAGACACCCACAATGGATCTAGATTTATTCTTAGTATGGTCAGCTGATCATCATAAGTACAATTCAGGGAATATTTTTTAAAAGTATTTTAAATATTTGCAGGAAATCTGAACATTTGTCTTTTTTTAAATAGCTCAAGATACAAAAAAAAAAAAAAAAAAACCAGTCACTGTGCTGAAAACCATCTTTTTCCCCCTAAAAAGCTAGAGTCTCAAAAGTCCAATTTCTTGCCCAAAAATGACGTTATTCAAAACACAGCAGTTAATGCACGAGATCTGTACAAACAAGCAATCCACATTAGAGTGACGCACAAATGAGTTGACAGATTTCAATTTAAACTTCAGAACACTTTTGATCTCATCATTGATTGTAGGTTCTAAGGCTATTGAAAAGAACTACACTTATTTTAGATACAAGCAGCCCCCCTGTACACATTTGCTCATTATTGTACACAGGTAATTAAATCTCACATTGGTCATATTAGAGCGAACTGCTCACAATGTTTATTACACATTATTTGAAAGAGATTTTAAGGGCAAAGGATAGATGACTAAATGAGATTTTCACCTCCCCTGGGGCTCCACTTTAAGCCTGCTAAGAGAACACTGCAAAGAGATCTATCAGAAATGTTTCTTTTTTTACATCCGTTGCTCATCCACATGCAAAGCGCAGTTCAGATTGTATTACAGAATTTGCCTCTGTCTTGCACGTTTCACTGGGCTTGGAACAGAGTAGATTAAGCTAGCAATATGTTTGCTAATTTTTATACAACCTCTGGATTTGGTTGAGTGCTGCTTTTGAACTGTTCCTGAGAAAACCACTCAGAACATCAATAAGCATTATCCTAGCAATGACCAAGAACAACATAACACCCTAACAACCACCCAGAATACCAAAGCAGTAACATATTCTAGTAATAACTCAAAACAACATTGCAACCATTTGAAGAACACCTTAACAACCAACCAATACCAAAGTAGTAACCTACTGTAGCAATGACTCAGAACAACAAAGCAAGTATTTGAAACACCCTAACAACCACCCAGAACACCCTACCAACCAACTAGTAACCACTCACCCTAACCTCCTAGAATACCCAAAAAATAACCTAGCAATAACCCAAAACAACAAAGCAACCACTCAGAACATCCTAACAACAACCACACTTTACCCCCTACTGTAGTAATGGTCTTGAAGTCACTCAAGTAACTGCACATAAATGCACTAAAACCACTCTGAATACCTTAGCAACTGCATGGTAATGGCATGACCCTGTAAATGACCACCTAGTGACCACCCAGAACACCTAAGCAATGGTATAACAATGCCTTGGTAATGACTAGGGATGTGCAAATATTTTACTAGTCTAAAAGTAAGAAACCCTCAGTAGACAGTCAAAAACGTTGAGTGCATATGAAATCCATTAGAAATAGTTAATCTATGAACCAAACAGTCAAATAATTCTAGATACCAGACTGTTCTTGTTTTCCATCAAAAGGTTAGTACAATTAACAACACTGATGGCAACAAAAGCTGCAGATGGGCTGAAATTGCAAATTCACACTCTGACAGCAGCAGGTGGTGCTTTTGGACAAGCAGAAATACAATGGTTACCATAGATACCCCTTAAACAAAGCAGCACTGCTCATAGAAACACTATATTATTAGGCATTATATGGAAATAGAATAAAAAAAATATCAATGAAACGTTTCTGATGAAAGTCAGTTAACTTTAATTCATAATGTTTCCCCCTTTAAACCAGTAAAAATGCTCCCACACCTTGCTCGTCTTCCCTAGTGGACATTTCTCTGAGCCTGCAGTGAGTAACGGTGAAAATGCATGCATGCAAGGTCTGAGATGAAATTAAATTAATTTGTTTTCCACTCCAGATATCCACTTTCCAAAGTAAACATTAAAATAACTAAATTTCGACTGGTCGGCTAGAATTTCGAGTGCTGACTACCAGCAGCAGTTCCGTTTAATCGACCAGTCTCACACATAAAGACAGAACATAAGTGAGTTTTTCACAGGGCAGCACTCATATTTTCTTTACAAAAAGCTGTAAACATTCAGGTTTCATTAAGGCTGGAGGTGCAAATGGCTGTTGGCAGGCTTTCAGTTCAGCCCAATCAGCATAAATATGGCCCAGCTCCTAATGATCCTCTTTATTGCAGTTCATTTACTCCTTTCACATTCCTGCATATGTCCCTCTTTCTTTTTCTGTTCCTGTAGACTATTGCACCAGTGGCTACTCTATTAAGTGTGAGCTTGTGAAAGTACATGACAGCTGTAGGGATGGAAGCGAATGCTCAAATTAAGACTTTGCACTCCCAGAGGACTGTGCTTTTAATGGTTTTGTATCCTCAGTAGGATCAGGAAGAGCACAGTGTGGGCCAAACTGCCAGCCTCAGAGGGAGCCTGCAGAGGTGGCAGGGGTTGTGCACCATTCAGAATTTAATTGAGAATGTCTTTGAAATTCCAATTCAACCCTTAGATGTATCAAACTGGATGCAGAATTGATATTTCAGTTGGAATTTAATGAGGTTACATTAAAATGGGAAAAAAATTAAAGAAAATGAATATCTGCCAAAATGAATCAGCCATAAACATGTTATTACACACATAAGTATGGAAGCCAGTTTTCACCACTGAATAAAAAAATAAAATAAGTTAAAGGGATACTCCACCCCAAAATGAAAATTTTGTCATTAATCACTTACCCCCATGTTGTTCCAAACCCGTAAAAGCACCATTCGTCTTCGGAACACAATTTAAGATATTTTGGATGAAAACCTGGAGGCTTGAGACTGTCCCATAGACTGCCAAGTAAATAGCAGTGTCAAGGTCCATAAAAGGTATCAAAGTCGACGTCAGAATACTCCATCTGCCATCAGACCTGCAGTCTGGGTTATAAGAAGCAATGGGAACACATTTTGTAAGCGAAGAAAACAAAAATAACGACTTCATTCAATAATTCCTTTGTCAGCAGTCTCCCCTGTGTCTCTCCATATCACTGTATGCTATGTATGCTCTTCTGTGTCATCCGCACCACAAGGATGCTCTGTTTCTACGTGTATTTAGCTTTGATTTGAAATAAAACAGCGCTTCCTTGTGGCGCGGATGAAAAAAATCCAAATCCACTCTCATGAACTGAAAAGAAGCCAAATCTTGAACTCTGACATGTTGTACAGCCTTCTGTTTTGCATCATACTTTGTCATACTTCATCTCTAAAAGGCCAAGGAAAAGCATTCAGTCTGTACCTACAGGTGAACAGAGAGACACTCCAGTCATTTTGTTCCTTAGCATCTTTATGTAGTCATAAAACAAATCCATCATACCCCCTTTTCCCCAAAGTTAAGAAATCTGTTGATCCCAATTTCTCCATGTGGAAGATGAGCTATGAATATCTGAGATGCAGGTGATTACCGAGAGCTGCAGGGACTCTGGTGACAGAGAGACAGAGCAAGCTGCTTCAGCACTTCCTGACACATCCTTAACTGCTATCATCTGGAAGCGGTACGGCGGTCCCACCTTGGATTGAGCGGCATCAACACCCACATACTCCATCTTACAAAGCAGTTTAACTGAGTCAGAACTAAGCTGACATTTTGAAATGAAAGCACAGAAATATGTTTAGCATGCTGTATTTTCACTTAGATTCCAAATCAGCTTTACGCCAACAGCCGAGTCAAAAGGGGGTAGTTGAGGAATATGTTTTTAGTTTGGCAAGCATACAGCAAAAAAAAAAAAAAAAAAACATTTATTAAAGGTGGAATGACATGAGAATTCATTTAAGCTGAGTGTGCCGTTGACTGCACATTTATTTGCTGGCTTCTTGGTTGAAAACGTGTCTATGGAAAACAGCCAATGCTTCAAATTGCATCCGATAACTCATTTATTCAATGTCATGCATGCATTTCCATAGACTATCCTAGAGATCTGGCCTGTGGAGGATACATTAGGCCTTTGAACTAAATTTATTTCCATAATTTTCCAAAATTTCATTTCCTAATTTGAAATCCCTGGATCTTATTGGGTAGAAGCACTGACCTATTAAAACACTCATATAGTCCCAATCATACACACTCATACAAGTCTTTGGTTTCTAGGGCTGCCCCCTAATAGCCAAAGAGAAGATTCTTAGTCGATTAAAATTTTATTAGTTGGTTAGTCACAAAAAAAAAAGGTCTTTGTCCATGATGGACAGATCATTAACGGTTGGTCCTTGAGGTAATTAGAGGATATTGTCCGGGTAATCCAAATGCCATCATTGACCTCAAATATGGCTTATTATTTCAAAGAGAAACATGTAAGTAGTAGCAACTTTGCATGGCCGCTTCCTCAATTATTAACATAGATAAATGTGCACTATTAGGCACATTTCCAAGTGTTTGTGTGGAGTCTGGAAGCTATTAGTCCGCTACTGCATGACATGGAGACGCCGGCACGATCACTGGCATTTTTTACTGATAAGAGTGGAAATAAAATACACTGTCGTTTTTGCTCATGCAGATAAGAGTAATACATCATTTGAAACTGTCAAGGGTCTAATTTTATTTGTGTACAACCACAATAACAACAAAACATTTGGTAAAATAAAGAAAACAAACAGGATGTGCTTTCTGCCGTCTTGGTCTCTGTAAATTGAAGCACATCACAAAACTGAACCAGAACTCAGTTTATAAAATACTTTCCTTACAGATATGAGAAATATATTCTACAGAAAGCTTGAAATGTCTTTTAAACTAACCAATTCAAAACAAATACAAAAACTCTTATGTTGTCCATATTAAAGGTGCATTGCTCTCTAAAGCCATGTCCACTGTACTGTGGAGATGGCAAGTCAGCATTGAAATAGGCTATATATTAAAGGCCCCCCAAGAATATATTTAAGTAATTAAATTAATATAAATGTGCGATAAGTTGATTGATTGATTGAATGAACGATTATAGTAGACTAGAAAAAATTTTAGTCGGTGACAGCCCACTGGAGAGATAATGAGGCAAGCAGGACTAAATACCTAGCTATAAACTACGTGAAGTCATATATCTTTTAAAGCAGACTCTGTTCTTACTGTACTAAATAAGGATCTGTTAAAAGCAACATTTATGGGCTCTTTAAATCAGCTTTTAGAGTTAAATACTTGACCTTAGTGGCTTTGATCCAAACACCAGATCTTAAAAGTTCCTTAACACTAGGGAAAACATCAGCATTAGGTAAAAGCCTTTTACATTTAATTAAAGAACAGTTTGCCACTCCAAAGTCAAGAGAAGACTTAAGTAAGTTTGTGGTTTTTGTAGCGAGGTTGCTTGATAACAACCCTTTCTGTTGTTGCTAGGCAATTGCTTCCTGATCAGGATCAAAAGACCCCATTTACAAGTCTATATGATATTCTGACCCCTAATGTAGTGCTTTGGAATATTTTCATAGGATGGTATTAGGTGGAAATTATGGTTATCTTGCTAGTTTCTTCAATTAAATCTGATTAATTTGGCTTTTAACTCAGTAGGCCATAATCAATACTACAGGCTCCAATAAACATGCTGCTGTATCCTCTACAAAATCTCATCATGCGGAAAGAATGAAAATATTGTTAACTTAATAATTTTCACCTTGTAATACTATAACACACAAACTCCCAGAGGAAATAATGCTTACCAAATAACTTAGCACAAGTATGAAAATGCATGTAGAACTCTTTGAAATTTTCCATGCAATCCTTTGATAAATTGTTCTAATATAAGCAGAGAATGTGAGCCAATCTCCCAGGCATTTTAACACACTCGCTTGTGGAAAAGCTCTGGAGGAGCACAGAAACACTTAGCCTTGAGAGGAAATGATGCATGCCTGATTACACTACCTGAGACCAGGGGGAGCAGCACTCTGGGGCTTTCACATGTTTGCAGGCTGCCATTTAAAGTCCTTGGAGAAATTGCTCATTTGCCTTTATCCAAGAGAGGTGAGAAGGCACAGCCCAAGCTCTAAGAGTAGGACAAAAAATAGATAAATAAAAAAATAACAAGGAGTAAGACGAAGAGTAAATGGAAAGTCATTTTTCTTACATTACCAAGTTTATCACAGTTCTGAGTTCTTATCTCACAAACTGTGCAAAATTCCGAGAAAAAAATCTGGATTGCGAGATAAAGTGCTAAACTAATTTTCTTTGGATTAGTATTCACTGAATTCAGTAACTGTCTTTTTTTCTACAGCATGCAGGTTTCAGGCTGTTTTTGGCTGTTTATTGGCCACCATTTGCTTTCCACTGGCATGGTTTCAGGTCTGAAGTTATGTTCAGATAAGTCAGCCATAAACTCAGCACCACATCATTCATAATGCAATGCAATTTAGATCAAAGGTGAAAAGTTAGCTCACACACTTAGAGGAGCAGATGATGGACGATGCCCTTCCTCTTTCTTTTTCACTGCCACTATCATTTTGCAATTTGCAGTGATGTCGACCACAGCTTTGGTTAGAAAACAGTTCAGCAGTTACTGAAAACTATTTATTTTTTCTCAGAAAGATTCACATCAGTTTTCTTCTTAAATCCTTAAACCCAGCAATGCAGCATCCCATATATATCCAATACATTCTTAATTGCCCTATTCATCACTATGATTACAGTCAACGTGGTTTCAAAATTTCTCTTTCCTTTCTTACTACACATTTCTGGTCTTATTGTAAACGATCCTTGGTTCAAGTATGCCTTCTTTCATAAAAATGTAATAACTTGCTCCACCTAAAATTACTTTCCTGGTTGATGTCACCAAGCCCTCTTACAGTTTTTTTTTTTTTTTTGCCTTTTTTTTAAATATATATAGAGTATGTTTTTTGAGAATTTTTATTTTTAGTGTCAGGGGTATATTTTATTTTTTAATATATTCAAATAGAATGTAATAATATTTCACAATATTTAGTGTTTTCACTGTATTTTTGTTCAAATAAATGCAGCTTTGATCAAAAAAATGTATCCAAATAAATGCAGTGCACTGGAATATCACATAACATCCTCAATAATCCTGAATGATGTTTTCAATGGATAGTACAAACAGGCTGTTGTTTTGCCACCTAGCTGCTTTCAAACTGCAGTTAGTGTGCAAATGTTAAACTTTGATATGTTCATAAATTTAAATGGGATACCTACAAGGATGACCTACCATTTCTGATTTAGGAATTTTATTCTGCAATGCGAATGAAAGGTATTAGCCTGCTTTACAGAAAGTCATTCCTTTTCACTCTGCACAGGAAAACAAGACAACAACCACACTCTTACAAATGGTCACAGCTCACCAGAGCTGGTATTAAAATGGGTGATTATATGTAGTAAGATCAGCCAAGAGACAGCCAAGAGACACCCACGATAGACGCATTACATTAATCATTCCAAACGAAGATGCTTCTCACACGATTCGGCCTGGGTAGATAATAAGGTAGCATAGAAAAGAAGGTAGAGCTATATTTGCATCATTTCACCATGGGTGCAGACTTCTCCAATTTCTGCAGGTCTGTTGCAGTGCATGACCATGTTTTAAATTGGCAGTGCAGAGAGAATCTATACCAACATGCAGAGGCAGACCATGAAATTTTAATGTTCTACAGACATCTGTAGATTCCCAACCTCTGTATTCGACCAAATAAGTTAAGAAAAAGAGAGTGAATGCCCCAAAGTGTTTCTATAATGCATATGTATGTAGGGTTGGTACTAATGCAAGCTTAAATTGCTGATTTCATAAGGCCTCAACACATACTGTATAGTCCTCTACATAATAATAAAAATTGTTCAGACAAAAAGAAAAATTCTGTCATTTGCTCATCCTCATGTCATGTCTTCTAAAACAAAAAAACCTCATATTTTGAAGAACCATTTTCGTCCGTACAGTTAAAGTCAGTAGAATCCAAAACAACACTGGATGTTATGACAGTGAATAAATAATGGCAGAATTTTTATATAATATGTATCATTTTCACATGTCCCTATGACAGTAGATACTAGACACTTGAAAGTGAGAATTTGACTGTAGAATGAATTAATAGTTTATGGTATCATAAACTAAACATTTGCTTTTGCATTACATAGCTTTCACACCATTAACTGTCAGTTTTAATCAAAAATAATTGCCACCAACTGGTGCAACATGACAAAAAAATATTAGTGCATTTTTAAACTGGGGTAATGGAAAGTATTTTAACATTTAAAAATAATAATAATAATAATTACCAAGACACTGAGATTCAACCCTGTAGGCCTTTGTACGACTTTACTGTGAGAAACACAATCTAATTTCAACCACTGATTCTGTCAGAAAAATAATAAGCTTTATGACAATGAGGATAGCTGCTTATGGTTATATAAGAACATAACTACACAAGACTAATGCGTTTTTCAGTCATACACGATAAGTACAAGGCTGCAGCGAATGATTAGCCTCCAGACATAACTCATTCACTGCAGCTGGATTACAGGAGGGACACAGACCCATTTAATCACACAGTGATAAAACTAATCTGAAATAAAACCAAAAGAACGGTAGTGTTTGTTCTGTTGATTTGATGCTTTTGCTACAAAGAGAGCAATAACTGCCTGTGCATTTCTTATCGGCTCCCTTAAAATCTGTCAAAACAAATTCCTGCTTAAATGGCTCTGTTCTTTTAACAAACATGGAAAGCCATATACAGGTATGGCTGTTTTTTCTTCCCCTCTACTGATTCTTCCCAGATGAAACAAAAAATGTCATGTACTAAAGATAGAAGAGGCAGACCTCCATCAGGTCTTCGGTTGTTAGTGTCAGATGCTGCGCTCTTGTCCTCAGGGTACCTGGTTTGGATTGTAAATCACAAGGGGAAATTTTGCCAATTCCTTCAGGTATAGCATCATTAGTTTTCCCCACCTCCCACGACCACTGGGACCTCAGATGTGCGTCAACCAGTAAATGTTAAGACCTGCTGGCCTCCAGCTCCACTGCTCCAAATGATGCTCTCCAATAAAGAGCTGGGCTAAAAAAAAATTGTGTGTGTGTGTGATACGATTTTTTTAAATAAATTAATACTTTAATTCAGAATTGATGCATTAAATTGATCTAAAGTGATAGTAATGTTACAAAAAAAGAATATATTGATTCAGAATTGATGCATTAAATTGATAAACTGCAGAATATATTGTATATTGTATAATGTATTTAGGTATTAAGTATGTTTAGTGTTTTTTGAAGAGTATATATTGAAGTTTATTTGAAGACATTAAGTAGCAAAATTCATGCCATCGCAGAAATAAATTACATCTAAAATACATCAAATAGAAATCAGTTTATTTTAAATTGTAATAATGTTTCACAATTTATCAAAAAATATTACAAACTGAGAAATGGTTCTAAGCAGCAAATCAGGATACAGACAGACCCCTACAGACCCCAAACTTTTGAATAGTGTTTTTTATTTGAAACTACCAATGTCAGACCATGTCTTGTTACAAACAATCCCCATTTCACCTTTTCACATTTCAAAAGTGTCAGTCACCGATCAAAAGCCTGTCATTCTGTGGGCATTACTCGGGAAACCATGCAACATCTTCATGTTTTTGTGTCTTTTGATTGATGTAATAGAATATAAAGAGTTATTTTCAGTTGTTTTTTCTTTTTTTGTTTATTTATATTGTTTTTGTGGGGATTACTTTGTTCCTTACGTAGAGCTTTCAAAAGGACAGAGGAGAAAATTATTTTTCAGCTTACAGGAACTTCCCTGGAGTACTGTAAATGAATTTCATCGCATTGCGAGTCTGTCAGCTGCCATAACAAAATGGAAAACAGACCGGAAGTTTTTAAGGGCCCTGACATTTCACCGGAAATACATAGGCTGCGTGCTATGCATAGAGTCCATTACAACCCTTTCTTCAGTAATGTATTTTTTTAATTTTGTTTTGATGTAATGTTGGTGGGAAAGTGTGTAAGGTGTAGGATTTTTATGAGTGTAGGAGTATAACACTGGGGACACAAGGAACAGGAGCATTACATCAAACAACTGACAAGAAAGGGACCAGTAAGTAACCATGACAACAAACAAGGTATGGGTGTGGTCAATGAGGGTAACTATTGAGACAAACAAAGCACACAGCAAATGGGCAGAGCACACACAGGGAACCTGTAAAAACCAAATCACTGCTTGAAGCACCTGTCAAAGGTCACGCTGTGTCATGAATAATTAATTATGAGACAGTGCCTTCTCATGGGATGACAATAATTAGTCTCTTCTTACACAGATGAAGACTACAGTCCACAAACGTAACATTCAGTGACATTAAGGAATCTGGATAAACAAAATACCTTTTAACGTACACATTTTCAGTGATTAGATTGCCACAAATAATTTTTCATTGTATGTGGAACATGTTGAGCCTATCAAGGTTAAAGATTTAAAGATTAAAATGAATAAATATTATCTCAATGTCTAAAACTTGACCCCATTGTGCCTGAATTTATCCCATACATATTAGTAATGTGGTTCTTACAAATACACTAAAGACTACCTTAAAAGCATTGCCTGCTACCATAAGGTTTATTTCATTCAAATGAGATCTTTGAAATGACAAAAAAAAAAAAAAAAAAACTAATCTTTGTGTCATTCTGCTGAAAATCCAGGATTGCACAAAAGTATTCGACACTTTACAGACATCTCATATTGATATACAGGAAAGTCTCAAATCCAAAGAGATATTCTTTATAAAATTTAAGAGTCAACCACACCCTCCTAAAACAACTCATTCTAACACGCCCCCAAATGTCTACGTCATGATGTGGAGAGATTTACATAACGCCACCCAAATGTTCACGCAAAGAAAGGAGGTGTTACTTTTATTCTTGCTGTTGCCATCACCATGTCGTGGAGATGCTGTGTGTTTCGTTTTGAAAGCAAAATTACTTTGTTTGGCCTTCAATAAGAGGACACAACTAGAAATCAGTGGTAAATTTGTATTTACAACACTGTTCCAGAACAGTTCAACCCAAATATTCAGATGTGTGCAACGCATTTTACGAAGGATGAGGACTTTTTCCTGAACCAGTAGCCTACAATGTTTCTGTGCACAAAGGCTGTTTCTATAAAGTGGGGCAGTTCCAACTTTGCAAGGACAGTTTGGTGCTTCTGACTCACAGCCTGTAAGTACGTTTACATATTTAAACAATTTGCCACTGATAATTCAAACATGAGTTTTGAGCTTTTTAGTGTAGTTTTGTTTGTAGTTTTTCATATTTAAAGTGTTTGCATGGTTTTATGTTTACGTAGCGCGATATAAAACGCTTAAAGACAGTACATGTCATTATAATCAGTAATTATGTCCCCACTGGATGCAACAAATGCCTCGTTTGTAATGGGTTTTATTGGTTTTGTTTGGTCATGCTGGGAGACGGCATCACAGTATGGTAAAGGGTGTAACATTTCCATCACAAACTTGAGCCATTCAGCCAATCACATCGCACTGGATAGCTGGCCAATCAGTGTCTACCTCGCTTTTCAGAACGATGAGCTTTGTAAAAATCGATGCGTTTCAGAAAGGCAGGGTATGGAGGAGCAACAATAAAGTACATTATGTGGAAAAACTGTGTGTTTTTTAACCTTAAACCCCATAAACCCATTGCAATACACCAAATACACCAAATAATGTTCTTTTTAGCAACGTCATATGACCTCTTTAAGTATGCATATGAAAAAGAAACAATTTGCTTTATAGGTTACAAAAACAGATTATGTTATTTCAATTCACAATTGGCATAACTAAAAAAATCCCAACTTACTAAAACTGTCTAACCTCTTTTTAAAAAGTCTATTCTATTAAGGACACATATGGAGCTAGTATAAAACATACTCTGCCAAAATGTGATTAAATCATCCTGCCATATTTTCTCACTACAGCACTGCTGCAATAGTTACCAAATAGTTGCAAATATTGCCATTTTAAAAGTCCAAATGCTGCAATAAATCATTGTGTTTATTATTGAAAATGTAAATATGTGGCGCTGCTCTCTATCCAGCTGTTCATTGCACATTGCACTCATGCTATGTACAGAATTCATTCGATCAGGGGTGTGTTCCCCAGAAGCACTGTTAGCCACCTATGGTCACAAGTTCTGTCATTTTTGACTGAACTATCCCTTTAAGACCAATTAGACTAACAACTACGACAATTTAGAAAATATGTTGTTTTGCACATCACTACTAATTAACCAGCCTGGTGCAGACACCAGCATCCCATGCTGAGGAGCGGGGTCTAAATCACAGCATACACGCATGACCAGCTATGCAGAGTTGCACTTTTTCTTTCATGCTGAGTAATGAGCATGCATGAGATGTGACCAACGTAGACGAATTGGATAGATCAGTGGTGTGTAGAAACAGAAGAAGGAATAGTACACTACAGACTTCCAAGCATGTACGCATCCCTCTTCTCCCACACACACTGTCTGCATTACAAGCAGCTGGTAGGTGGTGAGATGCCGTTGACGTCTACTCGTGGGTTGCTCGACTGTACACCATTTTTAACCTTTCTCTTTTCTCTTTCTCTCTCACTGTCCATTGACGGGGAAAATGCAAAGATGAATAAATGGCAAGCCATGGTCTATATTCTTATGATGGCAAAAGTCAGCTTTCAATATTTTGTATATTTTTTTTTTTTTTTTACTATAGCCCCAGATATTCGACTCATCAGGGTTGCCATAGTTATGGAGAGGCAATGGAAAAATACAGCAGTGGGGGAAGTAAAAAACATCTTACACAGGACAGGAGAAAAGATCAGTGTGGCTGTTTAGAATGCAGCAATGAGAAATAAATGAAATACCCTCATTTAACATGTCATGGTGTGCGTTGTTGTTTTGAGAAACTGTCATGAATGGTGCATTTGTTTGGAAGGGAATATGTACAAAAAATAAAAATGCCTAATATGTAAAGGAACACACTGGAAATTGAGAAATTCTATTTTTTATAATACACATGCCATTCCTGTATGAATCTATTTATTCTGTGAAACACAAAAGAATATATATATATATATATATATATATATATATATATATATATATTTATATATATATATATATATATATATATATATATATATATAAATTAAAAATCAATGTTTTTTTTGTCTGTTTAATTAAAGTCAATTTGGTCCAAAGTTGTTAGAACCCCATCATTCTTCAAAATATCTTTTGAATCAAAAGTCATATAGGTTTGGAACAACATGAGGGTGAGAAAATCAGTATGACTTTCTTTTATGGAACACAAAAGGTGAATTTTAGGTGAATATCCTGGCTGTTCCTTTCCATTTAATGAAAATGAAGGAGAACTGAAGCTGTCAAGTCTAAAACTGACAAAAATGCACCAGTAAAAAAAAAAAAAAAAAGATCCATTTGACTTGTCCACTATATAGCAAGTGTTATGAAGTCATAAGATAAATTGTGTAAAGAACAGATTGTAATTTAAAGGGATAGTTCACCCAAAAAGGTGAGAAGTTACGAATGCAGAAGCACAGAGAAGACAACAAAATGCCAGTCAAAAATTAGAAGTACAAAATGAGGATTTGTAAAGGAAAATGTCAGACGATTTCCATATGCCAAGCAGAGACAGGTTTTCCTTTGCTGTAAACAAAACTTGGTTCGGGCAAGACTAGCGTATTCTCACCGGGGCTTCGGCTACATCATCCACTGGAACACCACTCTCTTGTATAGTCGCATACGACAGTTAGAAGAAGCTAGAGAATACAGTTTATAAAGACTTAAATATGTATATTTTTCTTACAAATGCATCAATTAATTTCAGAAGGCCTTTATTAGCGCAACAGGACCAGGATCCAAGACAGAAGAAACAAGACTTAGAAATGCAGTTGACACTAACAAGACTTATCAATTGTACTTTTATGGGGCACAACTTTAAAATTCATCTTAACATACTTTAAGTAACCTATTATTCATTCAGTCAACATTAGAAACATTACAAACCATCAACTTTTAACCTTTAAAAATGGTTTTCTGTAGTGTGTTTTGGGACATATTCCAGTAGGATTTATTGGTTTTAACAAGCCACCAAAAGAAGGCAACCAATTACCAGTGGAGCCCAACAGGGTCCATTACAGTTTCCAGTAAAACCAATACAAGTCCCAGTAAAACCAGTAAAACCATTACAAATTTTCTAATGATCTCTATTTTTTTATTTCTTTTTTTCAGCAGGGGTTTTAATAATTTTTTATTTTTATTCAAAATATTCCCAAAATATATAATGAAATATCTCGATTCTCAAATATGTGCAAGTAAATGCATTTTGCATCTTTATAGATTATGTTAGTTGTCTAGTAAAGTAGCCTAATAGTGTAATCTATTAACTTTTCATGAAAATCCATCTTTTTACTTAAGTACCAGATATGGGTGTCATACCATAAAATATTTTTAATACGACTGAGGCTACGTCCACATGAAGCCAGAGCTTTCCCTATCTGATCTTGTTTTTTTTTTTTTTTGTCTCAAAAAATATCTATGTCCACACGAAACCACAAAACCGACACAAAACGATGAAGTATACAGTACATGCCAGACCAGCATGTGGTGCTATAATTCTGTTACAGAGATACACTAAAAACGGAGAAGAAGACTTGGACTATGCATAAACCTTGCGTGCAGTATATAAATGAACATGGAACAATGCATTTATTCATCTGTGTTAATGTTAGTTAATAAAAAGTCAATCATTCAGTGTTTGTTTATGTTTTTGTTGCTGTTACGTGACGTAGCAGTGTCTGACTAGGGGCAAGACGTGGGCTGATGATGTCATCGTTTCAGAAAATATACGGATTCACTGTCCACACGAAAACACAAGGGCAGCATTTTCAAATTTATCCGCTCTGGAACCCAGTTTCAAAAAATATCGGTTTCACTCTCCCACAACGCCGGATCCGTGTGGACAAAATGCCTATACGATACAAAATGTATGCGTATACAGCGAAACGCGTCTCCGTGTGGATGGGGCCTGACTTTGTATTTAATGTGAATTTAATAAAAAAACATTGTAAGTTACTAATTACTATAACCTATAACCTATAACACTTTCATTATACAAAAAGAGAGCAAAGAAGGTTTGCATTATCAAAGAACATTTTCTTTTCAGTCCAGCGAGTTCAAGCACTCTTAAAAACTCCTATAATAATCTCTAAAGCTGATTACACTGAAATTAATATCTTACTTGCATTCATAAATCTTCACTTTGTTGTTTCTAATGAGAGAATTAGCCAGAGAATTCAGTCAGCCAACGCACGTGGTGACGAAACAGCGTGTTTCAGTGAAGACTCATCTGAATGTCTCTGATTGGTGAAGACTCATCTGAATGTCTCTGATTGGTCCTAGCATTCATAAGATCGACATAATCTTATGGGATTGGTTTGAATTTAGCAGCTGGTGATGTTTATATAATATATATATATATGGTCGCCTATTTTATATACACATCAAACAACTTAACCCAAAATCCTAACAAACACTTAACCCAATCCCTACCCCTAAACCTAACTCTACCCATAATTTATTTCTAAAATCAGAGAGAAATGATAACTGATTAACAAGGATGTAGAACCAACCTGATTGTGATTGTAAGTACAGATATTTCCTGAAAAGTTATATCTCAATTCTGATTGGTTGATAGGAATGTTGTTCCAGGATCAACAAGGATGTTGATCCAGGAACATGTTGTACTTTGTGAAATCATGCTCACTATATATATACAGTTTAGAGGACAAATTGAGCATTTCACCCAAAATTGTTTGGTGTGATATGATTCCAAATTTAGTGCCCCCCCACCCCTACATCCTACATCCTACATCACACATCCATCGGTACAGCAACTGCCAATGCATATGGGGCCCTCCATGGAAGCAGGAGTGGTTTGGATGGAGGAGTGATGGATGGAGTGTTGATAATCAGAGAGCTGAGAAAGAGTGCTTCATCGCTCTCCCATCGTTTTGATGGTCCTCCTGTCTGATTACTCATTTAGCCAGTGATGCTGATTATATAACACTATACTTTGCACTATGCTGCTCTTAGTTTATATCGGTTGTGTTTTAGGGTTGAATCAATACCTAACTTCAGGCTTTGGCATGATAAATGCTTTGACAGAATATGTCCACATTTCCATATATTGTACTGTTCAATGGTTTAGGGTCAGTAAGATTTTTAAAATGTTTTTGAAAGAAGTCTGTAATGCTCACAAAGGCTTGACACACTAAAAACAGTAAAAACAGTATCATTGTAAACAATATTTTAAAATGTAAATCATTTCTGTGATGGCAAAGATGAATTTTACTCCAATCTTTAGTGTCACCCAATCCTTCAGAAATCATTCTTATATGCTGATTTGTAGCTCAAGATTTCTTATTATCGCTGTTGAAAAGGTTGTGCTATTTTTGTGGAAACCGTGATTTTTTTTTCATGATTCTTTGATTAATTGAATATTCAAAACAACAGCATTTATTTGAAATTTTTTTTTTTGCAATAATGTAAATGTATTAACTGTAACTTTGATAAATTTAATGTATGCTTGTGGATTTCTTTTTTTTTTTTTTTTTTACCACTATTCCATACTATGTTCCCAAAGATCTCAAAGAGACAGTTTTTAATACCAATTCAAACTGTTAACTTCAAACAGTACTCCAAAACATCCACTGACCCAAGGGTGTTTCTACCTCTAACAAGGCAGTACCATCAGCCTCTGAGGAGGACCTCTTCTTCTACAGGCCTCTTTCAAGATTCTCTAACGGGAAAGGGGGATGGGGATTTTCCCAGGTACAGGAGGCGCAGGTCGATGTGGGATCATTAATTAAAAAGCACTGCTGGACAGGAAGCCACAATTATACCTCCCCCTCTTCTGAGTGAACCGTAGGGGGAGGAGAGGTCCCTCTTCAGCATGAATCATTCACCCAGCCAGGGGAGGGATGAATAATTCACAGGCCTTACTGGGATCCATTGGCTGTATAATCACTATCATCTAATCCAAAAAACATATATCCTCAACCATGATTATTATTACCTGAAAAAAAATAGGGACAGGCTTCAACTTACAGTCTTGCAGGAGATATATTATTCTGATGTTTCAAACTCGATTAAATGGAAATAAACATACAGTCAGTGAACCAAAGGGATATTCATCCGAGAAAAAAAAGAAAAAAGAAAAACCCTATTTTCAGTCAAACCAAGAACTCAAGAACTACATTCTAAGACTTACAAACCTGTATGATAACTTTGCAAGACTAAAAGATGGAAAATGAAATCATTATTTAATGTAAATCTTGCTCTCAAATCTCATCCACACTTCTGCATATTCAGAGTTGCAGAGTAAGGAGCAGTGGCAGTTGGTGTCATCGACGATAAACCAACTTTCACTCTCATACATGCGCAAATAGGTTTAGAAGGACATGAGGGTGATTAAACGATGACAGAACATTCTATCTATTCTGTAACTATCCCTTTATGTCAACAAACAACTGAAAGCAAAAGCTAATATTTTGCTTACAACCGCAGCGTTTGACTACTGTATATTTTAATACAAACCTCCAATAGCAAACTACTTGCAATCAGTTTGGAAACTGTGGTTGAGACATCATCTCAGAACTTTGTTTATGTAAAAACTCACTGAAAATGTTTCTGCTGATCTTGTACTTCTGGAATATCAAAGTAAACCTGTATCCACGTATGCGTTTTGCATATTCATCCTGTTTGGACTTTGCTGGATCATGTTCTGAAAGATTTCTCACTTTCTCAAGTTCACAGACTAGACTTGCTGTTTGCCAATGCCTATTATATCACTCTGACTGCACCATTCAGTCACACACACACACACACACACACACACACACACGCAAAAGCACACAGTCAGACAAGGCGAAAAAATCCAGCGAGAGCCTCACGCCTCCTTATAGTGCCTCTATCTACCCTTTATGCATTTGTTCTATTCCTGAAAAAAAAAAAAAAAAAACCTAAGCTTATGACCCAACAAATCTTATGTAATATAAACATTTCAGAGAAAAAAATGGTACACTTTTGCCTTGAGTTAAGATCGTTCAAGTATATACATATATTTCTCTCTTCATGCTGAATTTAATCCATTATTCACTACATCTACACCCTTCAAAGAAGCACAAGCAAGGCCATTTGGTCTGTTTTGGAGGTGCTTTGCAAACACTATCCCAGTTTTATGCTCCACTGCAGAAAAAATAAAGAGAGCTTGAGAAAGAGAGCGATATTTTGTAAAATAGTTGAGAATAATTACATTTTAATAAAAATCTGTCAGAAAAAGCTACAAATGCATGTGTAAAGCAAACGCAAACCTGTTAATCTATAAACCGAAATTTTGGCTTTGCCTCTGGCAACCTACACATCCTCATTGTCAAAAAATCTGTTACCTAGGCAACAGGATCACGACAATAAGGCCATGCTAGGGTAGAAACAAATGTAGCGATAGCAGAGAGTGGAGGCTGGATCGGTGAGACACATTTACGTAATCACAAACGCTTCTACTGTACTGATCCTCAGTGCCATCTCCACGGAAACACTCTGAAAAGCGCAGCTGCAGTTCCTTCTGTCCATGGCAGTCTACAAAGCATATATGGAACATTTGGAATTTTTGAATGTCCCTGAACATGAAACCAGAGAGATTTTGTAGTTCTCAAAATAGACATTGTTGTGAATCGTAAGTCAACAGCTATTTCTGGTAATAAACAAGATATCTGATTCAGTATACAACAATTTTGCATGCTTTCAACCAGGGTTATTATAGATGAAACCATAAAAAAAAAAAAAAAAGATTTTCAGTAGGCTATATATATATATATATATAAAAAAAAAAATAAAGATTTTCATATATATATTAAAAAAAAAAAAAAAAGATTTTCAGTAGGCTATATATATATATTCATATATTGTTAGAATTATATTTTTAGATATTTTAATTAAAAAATATCATCATTATGCCATCAAAAGTCAGAAATCAAACATTTTTCTTCGGATCCTTTAGAGATCAAATTACATGAGCTATGTTTTACTGTTATAGCTCTATATGATTACTGAATGTTAACAGTTTTATCTATTTTTATTTCACCCAAGGAATTTTAGAAGTATCATCAAAGACAAAGTTGATACTTAAATGATGTGTAACAGAGAACTCCATTAAGAGCTTTGAGCCTCTGAGTCATAAAAAAATATATCTTCCTCTGGGTATAACAATGCAACTGTAGTACTGTGTAGAAGTGTTTAGAGATATGTTTATGTAAGTAGCAATAGTCAGTAAGGTTTCATAAAAAACTCTTTATAGAACCTGCAATGTTGTCTCTGATTAACCTCCTAATCTCAGCAGAGACAAACCAGAGAGACAGTTTAAACAGGACCGGTTCAAATCTTGTCAGAATCGCTCCATTAGCTCACCTCTCCTCAAGAGGGTGAGATTTTTGTGGTCGACCTACATTTCTTATGCCTAGAGGACAGTTTCTATCCAAAATCCAATTACAAGCAAACACTACAACCATCAAGAGAAGACATTGTAAAGCAAGCATAAATTTCATGAATCTGACTCTATAATGGATGTCATATATGGATTTTATCAGTTTAAACTCAAAATATGGCAGGATTTGAGAGACCAGGTCATTAATTGCAGCAAAGTCCCTTTAAGGTAAATCAGTTCACTCAGTGGCTTCGATGATAATGCCAGCTATCCTCTGGGAGCTATACAACATGAAGGTGATCCAAAAGTCAAGGTTTAGCATGATAAAAAAATCTGAAAAATGTTTACAAGTCAAAAATAAGCAACAAATTTCACTATATTATACTAGCCAAGCATCTGCCAGTGAGATGAATGAGAATGCTAATTGCTAGCTTTCTCCAGGAATTATAAACAGAAAAAAAAGATGAATGAGAATGGTACAATTGCATTTGATTGGTTTTGATTATTATGTGGGTTTTGATTTTTATGTAACTTTTTATGTATATAGAACATAACTTAGGCACTGAAATTTTCCCATTTCATTTCATTTTTTTTCCTTTTAAAGTTGTTAGTTAAGTTTAATCCCACATTTGGAGTTTTTCCTTATTTCACCTACAGTACACCTTGATAAGGTACAGTAATATTTAGATTTTTTTTAAACAATTATTTCAGATTACTACAAAAACTTTTTTCCTGTGCTATGCTGGATACACAAGCTAGATTGAAAGATCACCTTATAGCCACAACAAAGTGAAGGTTCGTAAATCAAAACTTACGTAGAAGTCTTAAAAACAGCAAAACTGCTAATTTGTTTCTATTTATGTAACTTTTCCAAACAACCAGCATGTGTTTTCTTGTATTACTGCCAGCTGGAATCACTTAATGTGCAGATTTCAAACTTTCGTTTTGCTAATAATTACAGCATCACGCCATGTCTTCACCAGGCACAGAACAAGCTACAAGCAATTCTTTCTAAAGCATTTCTTCCATATTAATGTGAGTTTTTGCCCACAGTAATGTCACTTGTGCAAAATACTGCACCACACAGCTATATATCGCTTTGTGATCACCTTTTTGTTGGCTTTATTATTAGAATGTTCAGCATTTTGAATTATGATTTGTATAGTTATGATTTTTTTTGCATGTATTTGCATACTGATTGGTCTTCTCTACCATCATTTAACTATGTATAGGTTATATGAATGTGAGTGTCATGGTTCTGATGCAGCATTTATTTTACACCAAAAGCTAAGCTTACTGAAATCTTCAACAATATATTTCTTTTCCACTGCTGTTTTGGAAATGCAAATAAATTAATAAATGAAATTTGTTATGCGGTGTCAGAAAAATTGCATATCACAATTAGTTTTCTCCAAAGTAAATTCTAGAACAACAACAAAAGTTCCTCTAAATTGCTTTGGGCTCTCGCTGTGGTGAGTGGTGTCAAGGTTAGTGTCAAGAGTGAGCGTTGCGTTGGGTTATTTTGGTGTTTACAGTGATTCATAAAGCCCTGGTGTGTAATAATTACCGTGGGTGGTCTGAGATACATTACAGTTGTGAATTTCACGTTTCTGCTATTAGCTTCTAGGTGCCACTGTTGTTTTAGTGACCTTTTGTGTCTGACTTCACTCTCTCTTTCTCTAGCCCTTTTGCGTTCACTCGGCGCCTCTCCAGATCACTCATCAAATAAAAACGTTTACCTCCAAAACTTGCCGTCTCACAGCCAGCTAAAGTTTCCAGTATCAGACAGCCTCAGCACTGTGTGGAACTCAATATTGGATTGAACATTCAGCTCTGAGAAGCGGACCTTATACCTCAGAAATAATGATCACGATTTCATTTTTAATAGTTCTTTGACAATCTCTAGACAAGTGAGAAGACTCCATCATTGATTTAAACAAGCACTCTGTCTCTGTATGGGTGTGGATAACTGTAGCTAAGTATAAAATGGCTGTCTGCACTGCAGCCTAATGGCTTTCCAAGCCTAAAATATTGGGCCATATTTCAAATGGAGAGTAATTTCTGATGTTATTCTGTGTAATTGGGAGAGGCGGTGGCTGGAGTCAGCACTTATACATTTGTTCCATCAATAGAAGCATTATGTTGCTGACAGAGAGATCCGCACTTTTACAGAAGCTTCTGGATACAGTGACTACGCTAGAGGTTACGGGTCAGAACATGCAATTCTATTCTTTACTGCCAGAAGAAAATGTGCACAAATTATATCTTTTAAGGGCACAAGAGCTTGTCACCAGTCAGTACACTTAAAAGGACAATTTTGTACTTTATTTACTGTTAAAATGTGCATATTCGCACATATTATGTCCTGCATAGCTGAACTAGTTTCATAATTGAGGAACTTTGCAACACTAACACAGTTATTGAACTAAACTGGGCTGCATAATGACTGAATAATTACAACTTAACATGAACAATATTATTTCATGTTAATTAATGTGGCATTGCTTTGAAACAATCTGTACTTTATTCATATGCTTCATTCGAGGATACAAAAAATCGGGAACATTTTAAAGAAAAATGATATTACTGCCAGAATAATGCAGAATTGGATCCTTCTTTAGACATACCATTTCACTGATGTGCCTACAGCCAAAACCAGCCAATGCTACGACCTTGAGACCTTGTTTAAAGCACAATCCCTTTTAGGGGAGGTGTATAATCCAAAACAGAGAGACAGAAAGAGAGGAAAATACATCATGATGGTATCTATCTAGAAGATATGATAGGTTACAGCAGCTACCCATGTGAATGTCACACTGGATTTCTTATGAGTTCATGGCTGCCTCATGGATTTCGACACCAACACCCTCCATTCCGCATAAATTCTGACTCCTATAAACTACAGCAGGAGTTTGGTCTCTGTTCATCATAACTGCGAATAAATATGTTCCATACTGTATGTACTGCTCATGAACTTTGAGAGGAACTGGGTCAGATGTGCTAAAAGAATGTCTTCTGTTTGGCCTGTCTGTGTATAGAATAAGCATCATTGTGTTGTATGCATCTACATACTGTGTTGGCACTTTGTGTTTCTCTGGGTTCTTTCCATTCGATTATGCAGATTACACAGGTAGCACAGACATGAGTGTTGACATCTGCTGGAGGTACACTGCTTCAGCTGCACAGTATGATCATAGCGCTTCCAATACAATATCTGCTATGACAAAATCACAAGCCACTACAAAATACAGCAAAGTCTATTGATTTAAATAGTTAACAATACATTTTGGTGTGTAATTATTCTTTTAAAAAATACTGAATAAAAAACAATTGAATTATTTGAAGATTTTTTTATTATTATTATTTATTATTATTAGATGTGTTTAATTCAATGTTGCTGTTTTTTTGTAATGATTTGTGACATTTAATAGCAATTTCTGTTTCAAAGTAAACCATTTTTTCCAGTGCATATATTGCAAAATATAATTTTGCAATACATTACAACAATAAAAACATATATTTAATTAATAGGAGGTGCAATAATAAAATGATTGTTTTACAAAAATTTAAATATACATCCAAAGCCTTTAACCAATGTTGGTATAATAAAATATTATAAAACACAAAAATAATGATTAAATTAAATGGAAACAAAATTATAATTAATCAATAATTGAAAAAACATGGTTATTTGGATATGTAAATATATTATATAAAAAAAGTATATTTAAAAGAAATCTAAATGACATAAAAAAACTAATTTGTTGTTCAGATGTATAAGTAGCTTGCAAATAAATAAATAAATAAATCTGTAGCACAAACTGTAGCCAATTTATTATTTACTGTGAAAAATGCATTTGTACCTGCATGTACCGCTTTCCTTTGATATCACAGATCCCAAAAGCCTTTATGTCCAGACATTATGATGATTTATTCATTCTTTTAAAAAATGCCTGTGTAAACAGCAGATCATAGCAACAGCAATACATTTTATGAAAGCATTCCTGACTAAAAGTACTACCCAAAATGCATATTCATACACTGACTTTGTTTATAGACAGAATCCTTTCAGTAAGTGCCACATACCTGCCAGCCTAGCCATGCTATGAACTGGCAGCAAAACAAACCAGATAAATCAGAGGTGATGGAAGGGGTGGGGGGATGACAAGGGGACTTTGTAATGACTTCAGCCAAAGCAAGAGGACTGAAGACTGTTAGTGGCACACTTCCTCACATTTCAGGGGTTTATATACAGGGAGGGTGACAGATACTAGATGGGATTCTCAGAAGGGCAAAGAAATATTTAAGCTTGGATAAGATTTGGTGTCTTAATCTCAAGTGACAGTTAGAGACAGTGTAACAGCCAGGATGTATATTTTCAACTGACATCAGTTCATTTTCAGTGATGAAATCATTATTTTGAAACATCCTTTTCCAAAAAACTTTGCCGTCTGGTGACTGACCTACATTTTGAGCATTTCAAACAATGTGCACATAACTGCAGTTTCTAAAATATTATCATTTGCTGATAACTTAATCACTGCTTTTAATTTTAACTGCTTTTTTTTTTTTTTTTTTTTTTTTGCTTCTGTTTTAAACATGGCACAGAAAAACAAAACACTCCACATTCAAATAGTAATACAGGCCCATAGGATCTGCCCTGGGATGAACCCTGAATTCAGGCCAAAAAATCATCACTTTAACAACAATTTTCTCTGATAATTAGTATCATAACAATGCTGACATGAGGAGAATATGTGTTAAAGTGGATGGCTTACAAATATGCTCTCCGTTACGTGATTAATAGTTTTGAATTAATTAGTTTGAAATAAAAAAGGCCAATTAAAATCATTCATACAAAAATCACAGGGGAGCGTTCTGCAATTCACATTGCTGTTTGGAATTTCATTTGATATCAACATTAAAGGACTATTAAAGGAAAATATGTGAAATCTAGATTACAAAACTAACCTTAAATGTTTATTGAGGTGTAACATTTATGCATTGGCAGCACCATGAAACATACTTAATCTTCATATTGGGAAGAAAACAGTACATTTTCGATCATGGCAGCAGCCATTCACTGAATAATGGAAAAAAAGTCTTAAAGGAACAGTTCACCAAAAAATGTTAAGTTAAAGTTAAAAGGGTTTAAGTTAGAATGTGTTAATGATGGATTTGTTTCTTACAAACGTTCACTTTTTCACTACACAAGACATTAATTGATTAGGTTTTAATTTGTTATTTGTTGATTTTTTTTTTGTTTATTTTAAATTTTTAATTTTACAAGTCATTCTGACCGCACCCATTGACTGTAAAGAATCCACTGGTGATCAAGTAATGTAATGGTAATTTCTTCAATATGTTCTTATGATGAAACAAACTCATTTACATATTGAGTGGCCTGACGGTGAGTACATTTTCAGTTAATATTCATTTTACTTTTATTTTTTTTAAGTTTTATTTTAAGTTAGGCATATATTGATTACAGTTTGCTGGATTTTAGTAGTCAGCTGTATCACAACCAAGCACTCAAAACTGGCCTGCAAATTAAATTGTTGGTGTGTTTGCACCACTAGCAAATTAGCATATTGTTTTGTGAATTGTGGATAACAATGCAGACAATGCAAGCAATTAACAATGCTATCATCAGCGCAATTTATTCTTAATGGATTCCCCACTTTGTGTCTTGCAGATTTTAGTATTTCAGTAAATACATTATGTAACATAATTTTCCTCATGTCAGCAAGACATTGAGAGATTATGAGCAACATTATCAAATTATCGTTCAACAAACCTGCAGGGATTTGGGTTCAAGACTCTGATTTGAATGCAAGTGGTTTTTCAGAACATATCATTATATGCATGACTCAACAGACTTCTAATGAGCGACCAGAGTAACCAGTGGAACAAAAGGACCCATACTCACACTGTCAGTACTTTGTTCCCTTGGCATTACTGATAAACAGAAGAAGAAGAAGGTAATGTCAGAGCACAGGATGGCATATGAGAACGCTGCAATTTTATTTGCATGACATATGGCTAATCAGAACACCATGATATTTTGCTGCTGTTTGCATTCTTTTTTGCATTTTGCCACAGGGCAGGTAAACTGCTTGCTTCCAGGAATAAGATGATCTGAGTCCTTGTTAGGGTGTGCCAAGGCTGCCAACTTTTAAGTTAAACTGGTACTGTGTTTTAATCATAAAATTATGATGCTTCTACGGCCATTGGCAGCAAAAAAAAAAACAACAACAAAAAAAAAACAACTTTTATTCAGATTCTGAATGGATTATTTTTAGCCTAGAAAGTGCAAATAAACCCTTCCTCATAATCACTAAAAAGGTGTCATTTACATCAGATACAGAAGAGCATTTCATCCTACATGGTTTGTGGTGTGCATATGGGTGTAAGGTCTGGAGGGGGAGCATTTGAGCGAACTAAGCGGACACCTAGGGCACGACGTTGTGCCATTGGCAGCAAAAAAAAAAACAACAACAAAAAAAAAACCACTGGATCCCCCAACATCATTGGCATGGAAATTTAGCATTTGAAGTGCTCAAAACACCATTAGATCAATGGGCTCTGTCAGTGCTTTGGCAAGTTCAAAGGCCAATTTAAAATATTGGTACAGTAAAAAGTGCACAAAATCAGTATTTTGTTTAGACAGTATTTGTGGCAGTCGAGAAATCGTGTTGAAAAATTGTACCAAATGGTGTATGTTTTTGCACTAATGCATTGATAAAGGATCAGTGTGTCATGTAATATAAAACTTGAACAGCCAATTTAAAAATATTGATAAAGTAAAATTCAAGAGATCCATGGATACATCCTTTCTTAAACTGTTTTGTTGAAATTAAGGCATCCTTGCAGAAGTATTGAAATGCTAAATCAATTAATTCTCTTCTAACAGTGCTTAAAGGAAGCAGCATCATACACAGAAGGCAGAGCGTCACGTTAAATAAAAGGAAAGTTCATGTGTCAGTGAGTAAAGAAATACTGTAAATTACTGCATTCTGATTACTTTTTTGCCACTGACCAGGCTTTTATATGTGATCTGTGCTAGCAAAATGAGTCACAATGAGCAAGCAAAATGAGTCACAATTTCAACATTCTCCATTAAATTACCTTCAAAGTGATGTATGATTTGTTGGAATCTGATGAAAAATGACTGAGCTTCACCTGTTTGAAGTCGATGGAGTCAGTAAAGTAAATTTAGAGAAAAATTGATTTAAAGTTTTCTGAAGGTTCCAAAGCAAAATCACCTAGCAACATTATCTTTTCCCCCGACTTCATTTCTTAATAATCATTACTAGATTAATAATAGCTATTTTTTATCTTTATTGTTATAAATATTAACTGATGCAATAAAGAATAAAAACAAGTCTATAGTGTGATACTTTTTTTCATTTTACATATAAACAAGCATTCAAGTAAAAAACAAAAACAAATAGTAAAACGTAAAATCACTTAAGTGTTTTCATTACAAACAAAATAACAATTACTAAAACTACAAAAGCAGTTCAATCAGGGGCAGCGAGTGATTCCCTTTTTCTTTTATTGTGTGATTAACATTAATGCTAATGTAAATTAATGTAAAACTAAATACCACAGACTGCTTCACATCTATTGCTCATACTTACATATGTTTGTGCTATTGTTTTCCCTCCAAAGTGATGTCACTTCCTGGATGATGTCATTAAGGCCTTTAGTTTAATGGATACTGAAAAAAGAAAAAAAAAAGAAAAATATAAAGTGTTAATTTGTGATATTGTTGTAAAATCTAAAAGACACTAATTAAAAAATTTTATCCAGTACATTATGACATGCATGAAATGTGCTGCATGGTAGGAATGGCCAGCTATAATATTACAGAACCTATTTGAAAAGAAAACCTGCAATGATTTTCAACATGCTAGTCAATAACAACCATTGATTTACAAAGTGCTGTGTCTCTGAAGTCACCCGTCAATGTTAGACAGCTTCAGGCACTCATGTGCAATATGTGTTGGTTTGTCTTTAGGTTTAATAAAGCTAGCGCGAATAATGTGCTTAACATCTGCAGCAACTTTGAAAGTTGATAGCACCATGCATCACGGATAGCTGCTTTAACAGTTAATGATGAGTATAATGAGGCTAGCTATGATGCCTCATATGCAGGATTTTTGTTTGTGTGTGTGTGTTTTCTGACTCATTCATGAAATAAAGAATACAGACTATAATTAATATTGACTTACTGAATTTTGCTTAGACTTCTGTAACAGAATCTTCTGAATTTCTTGCTGCCAAACATCCTGTGGCTCAGACTGCTACAGTAGCCATGCCCAAAACTCTCGCTATTGGCTGGGTGGAGAGATGCAAATACATAGGTTGACAGGCAAGTAGGACATCCTATCATTGCATTAAACATTATAGAAAATTGCCTATCCTAGCTTTACACTAAAGCCCCTGACTATTTTTGTTCTAGCATTTGTCAAATGGTGATGGAAAATACGGGAATTGAAGTGAAGAAGAGTCTTTTTTATTCTTACCTTTATTGTCCCATGAAAAGGTCATTTACAAATAGGTCTACTTGATAGTACAAACTGCAATAATATGAAAATGTGCAATAGTAGAGTCATTATGTAAACATGTAAAGTGGTGTGTTCGTCCAGTCAATGACATTGACACAGCAAATTATGCAAATAGGAATGTTAACCCAGAGTTTAGGGGTATACAGTGTGAAACGTCAGTTTATGAAAATGCAGGATTAATTGTTAATCCTAACCGGTAAAATTATGAGCAGTGTGAAACATGATGCAAGAAAACCTAGGATCCCAGAATGACCCAGGATTAACTATTCCAACTCGGCAGAATGCAGCAAAATATCACTAAGATAAAACTCTCTGTTTATATTTTCTCTCTTTCCCCCACTGCTCATAAGAGACCTCTTCAATCAAAAATTATTCTCTCCAGCATCTGATATGTAATTGAATTTCAGGGGTAAAAGATAAACTATGTGAGATTATGTTTTTGAAGGTGCACTCCTTGTTCATTTTACCTGTTACTGGAAATAGAAATCTATATATATAAAAAAGCATCTGATATGTAATTGAATTTCAGATCATTCACTTATGAGACTCATGCTGAAAAGGTATTAACATGCTTATTGAGAGGGTACAGAACCAATGCACCCATGCAACTTAAGTTTTTGATGCCCACAAGAGCTCTTATCTCCCTCTGCAAACCCACAGGGGTCAGGTGGTGTGTGTGTGTGCGTTGTGTGCGTGTGTACAGGGGTCAGGTGTGTGTGTGTGTATGTGAGGGGTACTTGACAGGTGGCAGCACAGCCAGCTCCCCGTATTAAATATGGATGTGAATGTGAAGAGCAAACTTGTTGGTGTAATATTGCAGCAAATCCATCACATAGGCAAGAGTACCACTGTTTCCCAGCAGTCATAGACTGTGTCAGTGGGATCGAAAGAGAACATTGGTTATATGGGCTTAAAAACAGTATGGTCTGTTTGAGTGAAGGAACAACACTGACTTATTTTAAGATGATTAGAGCACACAGTAAGCATCATGTTACACATAATCACATGTGTTTTAATGAGATTGTCTAGCTTGTATTTGCAAAAGAGAGTGGCTTCTTTAGATCTGTACAAACCACTTTTGGAAGAAAAAGAAAAGGCATTTTTAGAATTTTTCAAACAAATTATAATACAAAGTGTATGGGCTTTATGGAATCATTTTATGATACTTGTATGGAGCTTTTACTTCTGTGAAGCTTGAAATTCTGTCTATTCCCATCTATTGTAATTGCATGGAAATGAAGATGTAAATTTCTCCAAATCTGTTGTGATAAAGGAACAAGCTCATCTTGTATGGCCTTAGGGTGAGTACATTTTCAGCAAATTTTCCTTTTTGGGTGAATTATTCCTTTACGTTAGATAACATCTGCTTGTCTAATGTCATTAGTTAAATGATGTGTGTAAACCAAGTGTTTTTCCACTGAAAACAAAACCTTTAAAACCTCTGTAAGTTTTGACAGGAAGTTTGGTATTAATAATGGTCAGAGAACGTTAGCAGTTATTTATAAACTGGAATGATGCTTCTGCTTTTATGAAGGGTAAAAATGCAGTTCTTTTAACCTTTAAGTTGTTGAATACTGGACAGATTACATAAACCTCAAGCCAGAAAAAATCTTTTTTCAGCCAGGTGGTTATGTTGTACGCCCTTGTCTTATGTCTTTGAATTTACAACGTGATCAAGTGAATGGCTGCAAAATTAATTTGGCACAGATTATCAATGCATGTTGCATCTGCAAATAATCAGTGTTCACAAAAAAACAAAAAACAAAAATAAAATTTGATTCAGATTAAAATTATTTTAAAATCTTACCTGTATATTATCTTAAAGCTTCTGACAAGAAATAATAATCCACTAAATCGAAAAGCAATTGGCCTAGGAGCAAAACAAACACTTATTCCACTAATATGAATACCATTATTCTCTGAAGTCATTTGCACTAACGGTGTTGCCATGGAAGGTGGTGAATAGGAAATATCTCTCCGCTGGTTGCCTCTGCTTTTCCTTTTGCCCTATAAGAATCAAGTATTCCAGGGAGCTTTGATAAGCAGTAATGTTGTATATAAGGGAAAAGAAATAATACAAACCATAAAATATGCAGAAAATTGAGAAGCATCCATTAAATATACTATATAACATTATATGCATATGCATGTTAATACATTACACATATTAGACAATTGTACAGAACAATGTGCAGATCTTTAAGTCTTCTGCTTAATTATTACTATGTATATTACTTTATTTAGTCTTTTTTAATTCTATTTATTTTTTCTTTAAATTTTGTTTTATTTTATTTTTTATCTTGTGTTATATATGTATGTAAGCTCCTGTAAACCATAAATTCTTTGAGTGTGTGTGCACATTTGGCAAATAAAGTTAATTTAGCATCTGATTTGAATTCTATAGGGAAAAAAAGAAATGGACTGAATTGTATAAATTTATAAAAGCTTGATATTATAAATGCACTGAAGTGACATCTCTTGAGATTTTTTAACCAGTGAGCAATTTGTGTACTTGTTAGCATTACAAAACAATCCATTCCTTTGTACATTTATTGAATCCATATCTGTCAGATTTAAATCTGAAAAGTAGTAAACTGCATTGGTGACAGTATCAACAACTACAGTACCTGCTATATTTCACGTTTCTATGTTATAAACACCCACGCAAACATACAATGAAATGAAGTCTGCTTTTCCAACATAACCCTCAGTAACCTCTAGAGATCTCCCCCTTTCCATCCACTGACACCAGATCCAGCAGACTGGCCAAGACAATGATTTCCTGTCAATCCAGCTCTCTTTATCACACACTGAGAGGTGCTAATGCCCCTCTAGATACTGATAAATCTGAGACTGTGATGAGTGCTAATATCTAATTTCATCTCCAGCAATGACTGCCAGCCAAAAGCTTAAAAGATCCAGGATTTACCATATTTAAACTGGAGGAAGCAAGTGCCTGATACACATGATGTTCTAAAGACATTTTAGTTTTTTTTTTTTTTAATGTCTCTGCATTAAGAATGATATATAGTAGAGTTCATAAAATCCACAAAAAACTATGAAATACAGAAAGTCCTTACATAATATTTGAAAATTACATATACAGAAAGTTATTTTATATTATTTGTAATTTATATTAATTGAGATTTGTTTTGCCAGTTAGATTATGTTCCATTAATGCATTCATGTAATATTTAGTAGTCATGACAAACTGGTGATTGTTTACCAAATGCAGAAATGTAATGTCAGATGTCTTGGCCAGTAATTGTTTAGAGATGCTTGTCAATTGTCTTACTATATTTGGTTTTGGAAGGAAGAAAGATGTTGTATGCAGAGTATTTTAGGACTGAGAATAATAATCTTATTTCTGCAATTCAAATGTGTGTAGATTCAAATGAGATACTCTATAGATGCTCTTTGGGAGGTGATGCCAATCAACCTCACACAACAATCAGATCGTCTTCTCTATAGTGTCCTCATGCATTGCAAATACTATAACTGCAACCAATCTGTCTTTGAATCAGTGATGTGACGTGATTGGTTGATGAATTTGAGCATGTATTTGGTTTAAGTTCATGAATGTGCTCCAATTATTGATGTTCAGAAAAGCATACCATATTACTATTATGTTTACTGGGCAAAATATTGCAGATTTTGTAGTATTAGTGCAAATGTTCAGTATCCATAGATTACTATATTTGTGCAGCATACAACAGAGCAAATAATACTGCGTAACACAATGAAGTGTTGAACTTGACATTAACTTCAATAAGCAGAATAAACATGGAATTACAGCATGATTTTTAGCATATACTTGTTTCCCTAATTTAATCATTTTTACATTAAATGGAATTATTGAGATAATGAGATAATGATATATTCAATTGTATGCAGTAATCAGTGTGAGGTGCGGTGTGTTGAATTGTCAACACAGAACATGCTGTGAGCTAAAAAAAATACTCTGGTGATGATCTCCCAAAGGTTTCCCTCTATTCATTCCTAAAATTGTCTTGATTATTTTTTGTATTGAAATCCAGATCGCCCATCAAATTTAATTAACATGCTCAAAAACCTGACTGCATCTGATTTTCAGGCAGGTCTTTGAAAATATTTCCTAATTTGTTAGATGGGGAAATTCTGACTCATCCAGCAAACAAGATTGGTTTTATGGAACAAATTGTTTTCAAATGCTGCTGAATCAATCCAAATTCAACCTGTTTTTGCACAGTCATTGTTGCCTATTGTATCACTCATCGCACACTTTGAAAACTTTCACATTTTGGGAAAATATAAATAAAAAATATCCCACCAGAAGCAAGTCATTACCTCTGACATAATGTGACCAGGTTAAAGTACTGTCTTATCAACTGACACTTTACTACCAATTCTAGAATATAAATATATAAATAAATCTCCTATCTAAGAAAAAGAAAGTAAATTATTGATAGCTTCCATTAAACATGCAGGATGCATCTACAGGAGGGAAGTGTTTTTTTATTTGTATTTTATTGAGGAGCTGACAGAAGCTCCAGCAGAGTGTGTTTTTTCAGCCTTTACTTCTCCCAGCACCTGTAGAACTTTTATTTTGGAGTTCAGTAATGAGTGAGTCAGAGCAAAATTGCTGGAACGGTTCCCTACGGATCATAACCCAAACCTGAACGTGTTTTCAAACTCTCACACATGCCGGAACATCTTTGATTCTCTCCTTCTGCCTCTCTGTCTTTTTGAGTTTGCTCTGGAGCTGTCTTTCTCTCGAATACAACAACTTAAACCAAATTTCTCTCTCTGCTTGTTTTTGACTCACTAGCCTCATCGATCTCTCTTTCTAATACCAACAGCATGAATTTATCACGCCAGCTAATTTAATCAGAGTTGATTTCAGTCTTGTACAATTCAAATTTATCATCAGAATCAAGCATGTATCATCACACAAGCAAAGCCATGTGACATTAATGATTTAAATTATGAGCTCTGTTACAAAACCAAGTGAGCTGCCTACCTAGAAAACATTTTAAGGAGCTTACAACACTGCATAAAAAATAACACATTCTTAAAGGAATAGTTCACCCAAAAATTTAATTTAATAAATAAATAAATAAATAAATAAATAAAATGTACTCACCCTCAGGCCGTCCAGCATGTAGAGTTTGTTTATCAGAGCAGGATCTTTGTGGAGGTAAAAATGGTAAGGTTCTCTTTAATTTATGAACAAACGTTTATCCAGTAAAGCTAATAGAATGTTCATTCAGAGTTATCTTTTCTTAAATTATGTTTGTGTTTGGTGGGGATCTCCTCACAAACTATTACTTTTATTATCTTTGTGAAGTTTTTTTTTTTTCTCATAAAAAAAAAGAGACAAGGTTCTCTTTAAGTTATTGTAACGTGGGGAGCGTGACGACAGAGTTGGATCCAAGTGCAGGCTTTATTTAAAAAAGTGGTCAAACAGGCAGGATCACACACCAGCAAACAGGTATAATCTAGGGTGAGACAAAAGAATAATCCACAAAACAGACGAAGGGCAGGCAACAAACAATCAGAAACGAGGTAAACAGTCCAAGGTCAAGAGACAAGGCTAGGCAAGAAAACAATGAACTAGGAAAAGCAACAGGCTAACAATACTCAGCAATATCTCTGTGTGTGTGCGTGTGTGCGTGCGTAAGGTTTATAGTCCTCCTAATATGTGACAGCTGTGAACTGAAGAGTTCTGATGAGTCAAGGGAAAGGATTATGGGAAACAGAGTCTGGGGTGGATGGCAAAGGTACAGGATGGAGTGCCCTCTAGTGGAGCTTGTGGCAACTCCAGCTGGCAATCGTAACAATTATGCACAAACATTTACCCAGTAACACTAATAGATCGTTCATTCAGAGTTATCAATTCTTAAATAATGTTATCAAAATGTTGCATAAATACATTATTTATACATTATTCATGTTCTTTTTAGAAACTTGTTTGCACAATGTTTGCAGAATGACACATTGTTTGCAATGTATAACATTTGTATGTCAATTTAAAAAAAGAAAAAAAAGAAACGTTACAAAACGTTCAGAAATAACATTTTCAAAACCAAATGGGAATGTTAGAAAAACGTTAAAACTTTTTTTAGGCATTTACGTGAAATATTATGTAAGGCAGCAACATTATATCAGTCATTAATGCTCTATGTCGGTCTTAAAAGGCAGCTGTCCATATAGGCAACAGACAGTAAGGCAGTGCACTGGTTTTGGAACAGAGCTGAAGCATTTGATTTGTATGTTGATATCTCAGTAAATGGCTCTGTGTCTATGTCTGTCTGTCTGTCTATCTGTCTGTCTGTCTGTCTGTGTGTGTGTGTGTGTGTGTGTGTGTGTGTGTGTGTGTGTGTGTGTGTGTGTGTGTGTGTGTGTGTGGAGAGCGCAAAGATCTAAATCTGAGCTGTAAGAACATGATGAAAGGATTCAAGGCTGCAGGTTGAGAGCAACTCACTATTCATCTCTGTTCACCTAGTAGGAAATTCTGTCTCTCTCCCTCACTCACTCACACACACACTTTTGACACTGGTGCAGATACAAGCTCTCAGTCAAAGCCTGCATCTTCTGGGAATTTACTTTTCTTTTATCTTGTAACAGAGGAAGTGAGCGAGGGACATGCGGGGGAAGAACAACGTTATGTTTGTTTCCCACTGTTTTATTTGTATTGGCTTCTGTTGTTGGAATAAGACTCCACTACCTCTGAATTTATAGTTCTTTGTGTCTTTTGTTGACTTGGATCTCTCTTTCTTTCTCTGCATGTCTCTGTTAGACAGACATTGTCGGCCAACAAGTTTTGTATTTGCACAGATATACAGTCAATTCAGTATTGCAGGTTTTATAGTCTGAATATTCATAACAGAATATAATGCATAGTGACTAGGAATCATTTACTAATACTGTAATACAGTAATATGGAAAGACATGAACACACACAAAAAAAAAAAAATGATTTTGCTTTAAAAGCAAATATTGGAATTTAAACGGCATAATTATATAAAGGAATCATTTTTTTCAAACAGTAAGAAAAGCGCATCTCATAATGTTTGCTCCATTATGAAAGGGCTTTTACTGTCCCCTAGTGTTCATCTGTAGCTCAAGCATAAAGGTACAGTTTGCATTTTTTGTAACGTTTAAAATGCGAAGACAAATATAGTATCAGGCTTGTCGATTCACATTTTACTCCAAAAATCCTGTCTAAACAAGTAGTGTACAATTGTAGCTTTTCAATAAACAGACCCATTGTCATTACGTTAGAACAAAAACTGCTTTTAATATAATTTTAATTTTCAAAGTCCACCAAATACTAAGAAATACAGAAATTCCTTACATATGAAAATTACATACCCATGAGAATAAATAATTTCAGTTATTGCAGCTAAATATTCATTGAGATTGATTTTGCAATTAATAACGTTCCGTTAATGCAATCATGTAATATTCAGTAGTCATGACAAGCTACATTAGCATATTGCTGGTGTTACTACCCAAGATAATTCAAGTGCACGCTAAACTGGCACCTTTGGCAAAATTAGATTTTATGTAGGAATGTGCGTCACAGATGTCAAATTCTCACTCATTTCTACAGGCTCTATAACTGCAGCACAGTGATATATTCAACTCAACACCTTTGAACGCTGACGCAGCCCAAACATTGTGCACTGAATCCCTTTTCTGTACAAGCTCTGATACAATCACAAAACAAATACCAAGTAAAGGCACACTAATTACAGATGTCTTCAAAATAATGTGGTGCAGACCAGGATTTTCTGTATTTGATTGTAATAAGAAAATACAGAAAAACAGTCACATAAAAAAGTAATTGTTTCATAAATAAAATATACATCCTCTACAACTAAAATAAGATATTCTAATGAGGGCAGTGCTTGAGTGTGAAACCTAAATGTGTGTTAACACTTTCAGTGCTCTCACTGTTGACTTGATCTCAAAATTATGCACACGTATCCCACAAAAGTGAACATTTCATTAACAATAGAGTTTAATGCTTTGTGTTGGAAAATACTGCACATACAGTACAAGGCTAGAAGTATAATAACTAAAAGTATAGCCATGAGGTGTTAGACAGTATTGACGCAATGGCAAGTGTTGTGTCTGTTATATGCAATATATAACATGTCATATAAACTACATATGAACATAACTCTGAAGATTTCCAATATTTATGTGCCATTCTGGCGCATAATGGGCATGGACTTTGGAACGGAATACTAGTTGAAAATTGACTTACCCTTAAGCTATCCAAGATGTTTGTTTCTTCATCAGAAAAGATTTGGAGAAATTAAGCATTACTTCACTTGCTCACCAATGGATCCTCTGCAGTGAATGGGTGCCGTCAGAATGAGAGTCCAATCAGCTGATAAAAACATCACAATAATCCACAAGTAATCCACATGACTACAATCCATCAATTAATGTCTTGTGAAGTGAAAAGCTGCGTGTTTGTAATAAACAAATCCACCATTAAAGTGTTTGTGATTATTGTGATGTTTTTATCATCTGTTTTGTCTCATCTAAAACATCTGATAAAATAAACTCATCTACACCTTGGATGGATTTCAGCAAATTTTCATCTTTGGGTGAATGGTTCCTTTAAAATAGTTCTGTTAAAATAGCGTTCTAGCATGCTATTTCAAACCTAGACACTGTTGTGTCAGCAAGGCCTAAAACGCAAGTATCGAACCAGTTGACCAATCAGCTAGAGACTGAGCCTGCATCATCGGCATCTGATGAATCATATTCATCGGCAGAGTCTGTTAGGGCAGGGTAAGGGCGGGGCTGGTCCAGATTGACGTATGTGACCTTCAGACTGATGTAGTGCTCTCCCTCCAGGCTAGACAGAATACTCATCACAGCGGACACTAGTGTGGAGAAGGTTGGTCTCCTCTCAGGGTCGGGGTCCCAACACTGTAACATAATGGTGAATCTGCAGATACAGAGGTGATGGTCAGTCATCTCTCAGTTGGGAAAAGTCAAATCAGGCATCAGCCAGACATATGAACTTCATTTTATCAAAATAGGGATTATGCAGATACAGAGGTGATGGTCAGTCATCTCTTTTACACTGTCTTTTACTGTATTCTACTGTTTCCAAATCTTTACAAAGAAGTGATGTGGAGGTATCATGATATGTGTTCAAAACAACAACAACAAGAAACTGTGATATCACGATACCATGGCATGTATATTTTTCATAGCAACAACTCTGGCTAAAAGCTAAAGGTTTGGTTAGTGATTGCTAGAAGTTTCTCAAGGTTTACAAAGTTTTGCAGTGTTAATTGTTGTATTCTGGTCAGAGTGAAATATTTAAAAAACAACATAGTGTTCAGTGTCACTTGGGGAACACTGAACACTATGTTGTTTTTTAAATATTTCCCTCTGTCTGGAAGTGACTGATTAACCTTTTCGGTTGACCTTTTCCACTGCTCTGAATACTGAGTAAGCTTTAAACCCTCTGAACCTCAAATGGTGGAAAAACACTAAACTGACTGACAGCTACTTAAAACCATTGCGTTGTGGAACAATTTCCAAAAACAAATGAAAGAGAAACCTACTAGAGAACAGAACTGGCTTCAGTAAACCAACCAAACTTTCTACTTTTGCTCCACATTTTGATTTACTGAGAAGAGTAATAGGAATATAAATATTGCAGTAAAATGGAAAATCTTACAACGGATCTGGACAATATTGTGGCTGAGGCAGCCGTCGGCCCTTCAGGAGGTAATGTGTGACATCATATGGGTCAACTTCAGGGTACGGACTTGCTCCTCGTGTGAGCATCTCCCACATTAGAACCCCAAAAGACCACTGCAGTTAAAGAAAGAATAACAATGTTAAGAAGAACATATGACGACACCTTAATGTAATCCAGTGGTTAAAGTAACCATGTTTCTCACCACATCTGACTTGGTCGTGAACTTCTGCGTCTGCAGGCTCTCAATGGCCATCCATTTAACGGGTAATTTGGCTTTCCTGTGGTCCTGGACGCTGTAGTACTCCTTCTCCAGCACATCTCTGGCCATTCCAAAGTCTGCCACCTTTACAGTGTAGGATTCATCAAGCCTGAGAGAACATTGGTTCAGTCAGTACCAAATTCACAGTTGTCTGTTGCGCTTCAGTGTGCATTGGTTCAGTCAGTCATAAAGCAGCAGCATCATACCATTAGCTAACATCTTGAGATGAATATATAAAATGACAGAAACCAGCAGTTAAGATGGGATCTGATGTTAGGGATTTGGGTATGTTTGAGTGAGCTCTGGTGTCATTTATTTATAGCACTTTTTTTTTTACAACAGATTGCTTTAAATTAAGCAGCTTTATAGTATTAAACATGAAAAACAGTGTCAGTGTAGCTTTCGATTAGAAACTTTGATTTCTACTATTAAGCAGGTCTCCAGCGTATTCACATTTTACTCGCATCTGACCTTGATGGATAATACAGAATAAAAAAACAGTGGATTTCCACGTCAAAGAAGGCCGGCTTCAGGAATGTAAGTGTCATGGACCAATGGTAGTTCGAAGGAGTTTACCAGCTGAACTTTTCCAGAAAGTTTGCTTTGGCAAGCTGTTTGAAACTCCTGAAACTAACTCCAAACAAACTTCATTTGCTCTTATTTTGTATGAAATTATGTCACTCCAGTCCACTTGAAGTATTTCAGGGCCTTAATGCAAAATCTTTGTTCATGCAAAACTCACATGCAATTGCGTGCTGCCAGATCCCGGTGTACAAATTTCTTTTGTGCCAGATATTCCATTCCTTTAGCAACTTGGAGCCCGAAGCCAATCAAATCCTTAACTGTTGGATTCTAGGGTAAGACAACAAATCTACATAAGATTTATATGTAACAGGCACATGTTGAGTTTGTGTGATTTTTGGAAACATCACTACTGGAGCATCTGCAAAGGTCATGAGGTTGATGCTGAGCTGTGCGGGAGGTCATGTTGTGAAATCCATCAACAAATACAAACCTATTGTGCAAGGCAAAGGTAAAAGGGAAAATATGTAACATATCTGATGTGTTAAGAGTTTACGTTCTAGCAACTGACCCTCTTCTCACAGCGAATGAAGTGACGCAAGTCTCCGTGTTTCATGTAAGGTAAGACCACCAAGGGAAGTCCCTCTTCAGGAAGCAGGATACCCAGCAGAGAGAGAACATTACTGTGATGAAATCCCTTCATCAGAATGCCCTCTTTCAGAAACTGCTCCACCTCATCCACATCAGTTATTCCTACCAGAGAGAATGTGAGAAAATACAGTTGCAAGTACACATTTAAATTAAGCCATAAAATAATGATCTCTAAATGTACATTTAGAGATCAGTCTTCAAAAAAAAAAAAAAAAAAACCTTAAAATGTTTGACTGCTACATTTATGCTTTTGGCAGACACTTTATCCAAAGGAACTTATATTGCATTCAAGGTACAGTACACATTTAATTTATGCATTCCCTGGGAATTGAACCCATGACCTATTGTTGCTAAAACCACAATCAAGCAACCAGAACACTACTTCCTCTATAGCTAAAAGCCACCCAAATTTAAAGACAGCTCATTTTGAGAAACTGATGTTTTTTTTATCAGGCAGGTTTTTCCCTGAGAGTATAGTTCATTTCTTCATGAGTGTCTTTATGAGCTCTTTACATTGAGGAGTTTCTTACTGTTAAGAGATTTCACAGCACAATGGATTTCTCTGTTGTTGTGGTCAGTGAGGTAACCATGGTAAACTGTCCCAAAATGTCCTACAAAAAAAAAAAATTGTATTTATTAATAGTGGCAATAAACTTTGTTCAAAATATGACCTTGCTCTCTTTTCTTGTTATTGCTTTTTTTGAGAAATGAAGCAATATCGTGTTCTAAAACCTAGAATCTGTGGTTAGTAAGACTTTTTAAAAGAAAGTATACTGCAAAGACTTTTATAAAAAGAAATTTATAAGGTTATAAAAGATTTTTATTTAAAAAAAAATGCTGTTATTTTGAACTTACTTTCAGAGATTTCTGAAGAAAAAAGTGTCATGGTTAACACAAAAAAATATTAAGTAGCATTTTTAACATTGATAATAATAAGAAATGTTTCTTGAGCACCAAATCAGCATATTAGATTGATTTCTGAAGGATCATGTGACACTGAAGACTGGAGTAATGATGCTAAAAATTAAGCTTTGAATCACAGGAATAAATTATATTTTAAAATATATTCAAATAGAAAAACTGTAATTGTAAAAATATTTGTACAACATAACTGTTTTTACTGTATTTTTAATCAAATAAATAGAGCATTGGTGAGATGAGACTTTAAAAATCTTAAAGACATCTAAACTTTTGTATGGTAGTGTACTGAACTTATTTGCAGCACACAGCATATTTTATTTTTAAACACACCTTTTCCTATGATCTGGTGGTGGTGAACTTTGAGCATGGAGGCTGGGATCAGCACATCCTTGACCTCCTCCAGCAGCTCCGGGCGGAAACTGCTGATGGAGATCTTCTCTGGGGGCATGAGAGGGGTCAGGGTTGTGTCCAGGGTACCTGTGTAGGCCAGGCCGGGGAACGCCACGGCCCCAGTAGGTGCAGTGATGGTTGTGAGGGGCAGTTCTGTAAACACCAAAGAACATAATGGAAGTGTTTCTAAAGTATCTGTAGACTTCAACTTCAAAGATTCACAAATTAAAATTTGTTACTGATGTGAAGATGTTGTCTCACCACGTCTGTAGTCTCCTAAGGGACATAAATCCACACTATTATTACGTGAACGACTATGAGAAAAGTAAGAAAGACGATTTTCTGCCAGCGAAGCTGTGGGTAAGAAACGTGTGATAAAACTGATTGTCTTTTTTTTTCATAACAGCTGTGCTTGTTAAGATATTAGATTTAGGAATTACTGCAAAAGATTTGCATTAGTGAGACGTGGCATAACTTATGCTCACCTTTTTTCTGTTTTCTCAGGTGTTTCAGTACAATAAAGGCCATAACTGCACCCGTGACCAGAGCTGCCAGTATGCCAAGCACAACACCCACCATATAGTGGTTACTGACCAAGATTACGGTGCCAACATTGTGTGTGTACCCATTAACTGTTACCTGGTACAGGAAAATACTGATGTCAGAATAAGGTTGTTTTATGCAACTAACGGCAATTTCTTTGGCTAAAGACAAGGTCATTTACTGCATTTATAGATCAACACATACTTTCAAACACTCACCTTCACAGGTAAACCCTCACTGGGAATGGTGAGATTATTAGGGATCCTGCATGTGATCTCATTATCTAAAACTTTAGCCCCACAGTCAACATCTCCAACTGTCATCATGATTGACATGCAGGAACTCACGAGGTTCAACTTTTGGTGCTGCGTCATGAGGAAAAAAGAATTTGAATCCCAGATCCAAGAAAGATAATTAAAAAAGTGGCAAAAGTGCAGTAATGCAATAATGGGATAGTAATCATGGAAGTATCTACATACATGCAAGGACACTTCATCAAACCCAGGGTAGAGTCTCAGTATGTGACCATCAGTCTCAAAAGGGATGGGTCTGCCATAGGGGTGGTAGGAGAAGTCTTGTTTCCACAGGCCGAGCACTCCATCCATGTCAAATGAGAGCTCGCCCTCTTCTGTCTCGTCTCGATGGAAGACCGGAGTGATGCACTCCATACGGGTGGGTTTGGCTTTACCTCTGCACTCCTTCAGGGAACAACAGTATAAAGCAAATGTGAAAGAAGAAAAGGTGGGAGGGGGATCGGGAAAGGTCTGCAAGCCTATATGTCTGTGCACTGCCCACAAGGCTATTAGCGCTGACTCACAAATCTATATCTGTTTGCTTTGATTGTGCAATCCACAAACACTAAGGCTGTGCTGCTAATGTATAGATTTAACGCACTTTAATCTTTAATTCATATTCACAGCTCTCGATGGAAGACTGAGACAACATTATGAAAGTCTTAAATGTTGTGAAGTTGTGGTCATTAAAAAGAGTAGATCAAATCGCTCAACACTAAATATTTAATCTTAAAAAAAATAAACGTTTTGCATGTGAAATGAGGTACAGTGCTTTGAAAACTTGCCGCACAAACTGAGATCAGACTGAAATGTCTCTTTTCTTATGTTTGGATAATGAAGGATCTGCAGAGCTGTGGGTGCTACACAGCCAGAAACTGCAAAATGTTTGACTAGTTCTACTAGTGAGTAGAAATAATATTATCTATCCTGCTACCTTCTCATTACCAACTTACAGTATGTTACAATTAACTTTTGTTTTAAAATATTAAGCAATATTTGATTCCTCATGGTATGACCACTTTAAAGAAACAAGGCAATAGATCAATAGGAGTGAAATATAGTTCATACAGTGGAAACAGGTTTCAGGTGGCTTTCTTTGGGTTTAAAGTAGATGACAGTTCTGTAGACAGAGTCCAGATTTCGGCCTTCAATGATGATTCTTGACCCACTGTAATTTAGCAAAATAAAATGTTAGACGTTCCATAACTTCTCTGAAAGGTTGTTGTCTTAACTGGCAAGAAGTAAAAAATGTATGACTTTCTGCATCTACCTGTCAAAGCTGCAATCGGGCAGCACAGCAAGAATCTCAGGTGTCTTCTTGTACCGGAACACTTTAGTGGTCACCACACGGGACTTATCTACGTAGACACGTAGCACCACGTCTTTCACCTCTGTCACAGGCTGAGACAGACATATGATGGAGGACAGGTTTCCTTTTACCACAGATACACTGTAGGTGGAACAACATTACTTTAGACCATGAACACTACATATATAATATTAAACAGCTGATAATGAACGTGGATTTGCGCAGCTTGTCAGTTAACAACGGCTCTGTGTAGTAACAGCTGCTCTATGTGAAATCATGCACCTGATGGAATTTACCGTTGATTAGAGAACCGGCTTTACTGATGAGATGCGCATTAATTATCGGTCGATATTTATTGTGCACCCCTAATAAACAGAGCTGGAAAATTAAAACGTTTAACTTTAAAGGGGTCACTTTTGAACAGTAGTGTATGTCATTTTAATATAATCACATTACTTTTTTTAATACAATTAGCAGACCCTCTTCATTTCCATTTGAAGAGCCCTGTTATATTGAATACACACACACCTTTGGATTGGACATGTTTCTCCATCAAGTGTAACTTTCCTGTTCTTCCCAGAGTCCAGATACGGGCCTGTGATGGTGATGAGTGTTCCTCCATTCACAGGTCCATAGTCAGGCTGGACTTCAGTGATGTTTGGGACTGTGTAAAAAATTTGTTTATCTACTGTTAACAAGCTTGCTAATGACGATTGTTTAAAAATCAGGTTTTAGGAGGAGGAAAATGCATGTTTTGTATGTGCAACGAATTAACTAATTACCACAAAGGTGAATCCGGGCATCTCGGCACTTCCTTCAATGGAATATCGGCCCTCCACTCGGCCCTCGTGCACTTTAGCTGTGACGTTCACTGTTTTAAAAAGTGGCTCTGTTGCCCCAGAACGGATCTTACACAACAAGCTGAGCAGACAAAATGTCCAGTTACATTCTTACTTATAAGTCTTACTGTCACTTTTGATCAGTTTAATGCATCCTTGCTGAAGTACATTTTACTACATCAAATTAAACTCAATTAAAATGAGAACTGTTGCTTTGCCATTTAGTAATTTATTTCAAGTTATTATTAATATTTTTAGTTTCAGATTTGGTTTTAGTTATCTGTAATTACCCTGCATGAAATCAGTAAGACTTACTGTGTGCTGTTGCTTTTGTGAGGCTGGACCACGCAGGCGGTTTCACCCAGCTTCACCTCATGGGTTCTGGTCGTGATAGTGGGTCGCAAAGGCGACTGAAACTCCCATCCACACAGAGTCATCTCACTCTGACCATCAGGGGGTGCTGTTTTGGGGAAAAACTACACAGAACATTTCCATATAGGTTTGCTGTATGCTTTCTCACACTGTCGGTAAATATAAATTTTACATATAAGTAGCCTACTTCAATACAAATCAATACAAATACTCACCTAATATATCGAATGATATATATAAATAAATTGATATAAATATTTATCAAATATGTCAAATACTGTCCAGAATATTAAACATCTGAAATGTTTTTTAAAGGGTTAGAAATGTATTTATAATCTAGTTTTACATCTAGTTTCTTGTTTTTAACTGTACACTACATTTCAAATGAGTCACTGATGGATAAACCTTGTTAATAAATAATAATCTCAGCTAAATTACACAACAGCTCGTTTGGTGTGTGTTTAATGTCTCACCTCTGTGATGCCGGGTGGACATGACTCATTTCTCCAGTGTGTCCTGCACTCAGAAGCCCAGGTGCACAGACCTGAGCACCAGCCACATCCCATGAACTCTGGTGCGATCAGGCACATGGCGCATGTGAGGAAGTGCCGACAACCCGGACCCCTCTGAGGCACCTGAATCATCTGCCAGTTTTGATTTTAGTCATCATTAGCCCAAAAAAAGGAATAGTCTTCTGCAATCTTAGCCACGTCCATTTGGAATACTAGCATACTTAATACAACATACTACTTAAAAAAATGTATGTGAAATCATGGTTGGTAAAACATCAGATTCATTCCTTTAATTTTTTTATGATACAAACCTTATCTCCAACCACAAACAGTAGATGGTCCGGCGAGAGAACTGCTGCGGTAGACGACACCTTCTGGTTCTCTACAAGGGAGTAATTAGCAAAAATGACGGGGCTAGATCTTCTCAGGACAAGCTGTGGCATAAAAAAGAAAAGAGGTTAATATTATAATTAATGAAACTGGCATAGCTGTCCTCTTTATGACCCATACCTGCAGTAATCTCCCATCTGATGTGCCTATATGAGCCACTGTCTTGTTCTCAATGCTGGTGACCAGCAGTGAGGTGAGCAGAACGCCTTTCATCTGTCTGTTGAAGAGGTCGACTCTGTAGTATGGCTTAGACACCAGGGTGGGCTGATCTCTGCAGGTCATATTGTGCTCCATGCTCTGATCACACATACACAATAAAATAATCAGAGTTGCACTGCTTTATTAAAGATATCTTCTTTTTTTTTTTTTTTTTTGATAGACGCTCTGATGTACAGTACGACATCAGACAAAAGACAACAACACAATCCTTGACTAACCAAATCATGGCCCTAGACTGTGAAGTGGCTGTAAACTTTCCATAAAAGGTGTGCTAGCTACTCAGAACTGACTTAGCCTGAAAATAGAGGTTTTTGGAAAACAAAGACAGTCACGATAATTCTCACAAATGCATTTCCAGTGTGGAAACACTCTATATAATTTATAATATTAATAACACATAATATATAATTTGTTAAGTATAATAAATTATACTTTTTAACAAGTGCATTCAGAATGAGTGATCTGGTGAGTGTCTCTCTTTGGAATCCCAAAAATTACACAGTCATTTTTTTACTTTTTCCACTCATTTCCCATAAACATTGACCTCAGTGGAAAACCCTATTCTTTTGACTGCACAAACACACACCCTTAGACACATAACATCTGTAAACATTTTATGGCAGCAATCATACCCTGAGATTTCCCAGAAATCGCCCACACATTACAGGGAAGTTTAGACTGTAAAAGTAGATAATGCTCATTCAAACACTAAAATTATGATCTCCTCCAGTGCAAACTTCACAGATTTTAAGACATTTAACTACATTTACGCAGCTTCTGACTCACTAGCATAGGCAAACAGAAAATGATAGATAAGAAATTAGTTATTTAATTAGAAATTAATTAGAATGCGTATTTTATAAATATGCAGTGACCGTTAAAAGAATTTAGACATGTAAGAATGAATCCGTGTCACTTCATTAGATAGCAAAATATCAAACCAAGTGGAACATGTGGGGAACTAACTTCATACTCGCCTTGACACATGCTGGTTGAAAATAATTGCAGATGACTCGGAAAAAGAGTTCATTTTGAGAAAAGATTTAGCATACTTAATACTGACACATACTAAAAGCATAGACTCAGAATTCTGTTTCTGCGTCAAAGTTTCTTTGACACCTTCGGTGGAGCCAAAAAGTGTTCCAGCTGCTGCATGCCAGAAAATGTTTCTCTAGTCCGCTTTTCCTTCAGAAAATCATTTTTCCATTAACTTTTTTAATGTTCAAATACCTTCTGGATATTCACAAAACTCAAAATCCATCTTCTAATGCTTACTGTAATGAAAGAAAACTCATCCTGTGAGTGTCTGAGATTGTTTTCTAAGAATCCTGCTGTAGTATAGAGCAGGGGAACATTAGATTTAAATGATTTAACAGATGTTAGATAGTCTCGCAGAGCTATTGCAGGCTTGAATATGAAATTCATAACAGAGATTGTGCAGTAAAAGCTGTTTCAAAAAAATAAAAAAATAAATCACACATAGAACAACAGTAAAGGCTACTTATTTTGAAATCCATTCTAAAACTCAAAATGATGGAAACACCAAAATCTTAAAATTTTGGGGTTTAATGTTGGTATGCCAAGAGGTCAGGCATGGATCACTGTTTTGCAAGTCTGAGTCAAGTTTTAAATAATTTCCAAGTCATGAGAAATGTCTCAGGTAATCAGAATCAGAACAAGCACAGCCTAAAGAAAATACTTTTAACAGTGAGTATAAAGCAATAGCAACCTCATATACACAGACTTTTATTAAGCAATTTGTATATTTTTAAGGCCTTTTAAGGGTTACAAGAACTTAGAACTCAACATAACCTCTTTCTTGGGTCATAATGGTTAAACTTTCCTAGTGTCATAATGGTTAAACTGTTTTGCAACAGTGTTATTCCCAATGATTCTACTGGACTACAATAGTTGCTCTTAATTCCTGCATAAAGACAAAATGTTTTGGTATTTCATGGAACTGTTTCAGTCTCGGTGCCTCAGTGCTAATGGATACAGAAGGTATTTTAAAAAGGTTTCTTTAATCAGACCATACAGTTTATGATTTATGAGTGTAGTGCCTTTAGTGCCACTGTTACTCTCTATAGGAGTTGAAGTAATAATAAACACAGGGACAAGAAACAAAACACAAGGCTTATGACCCACACTGTGGTCATTCAAACCATTTTACAACAAAAGAACAAAAAAGCGCCCACTAGACAGCTTGGTAAGTCTCAAAGTAAAACAATAGTGCAGGGACCAGACAGAAGAGGAAAACAATAAGGCCAATATATGGAAAGCAAGAAAAAGTTAGACATCAAAACTGTGTGGCATTTACATATTCTAATGTTTATTTGTGGTGTTTAATTGCAATTTTCTTTTGGAACAAGTCAAGGATATTTTTCTGTATTACTCAACAGTATGTCACAGAGGCTTTCGTTAACCCTTCAGTTGTTTTTAACCTAATTTGTCTGCAAATAGTTCAAACCCACACAATAGATTGTTGCAAACAAAAAACAAAGGGGTAAATAAACTGGAAATGCACTAACCTCGTGTGGGCAGCTCTCACAGGGCTGAAAATGGCAAAGGCCTCTGGAAAGCTGCTCTGGTCCCGACTTGCAACAGTCCTCCACTCCATCGTCTATTGCCGTGTTTACTGTATCCATCGGAAATGCACAAAGTGCTGAATCGTGTTCAGGTACGCCCGAGTCATCGGTTACAGCAAATACGCCATATAAGATATCATCCTCTTCTTCAGCACCAAGCTCATCGGCGAGCTCCCGTCCGGCCTTGCCAAAGTGGGCCGCTTGAACCACGTTGTAGACCACATCTTTGAAGGGTTCACTGCCATTGCTTCTCCTTCGCCTTTTGGGTTCAAAGCGGCATTCTAAAACAATTTCACGGTAGCGTCTCATTTCCCACTCGTGGCGTGGCAGACGGCCTAGTCTTGTCTGAAAGGGCGACGAGTCCAAGTCCGTTTTCTCTCGTTGGACAGACAAGAAGTAGACAAAGTCCTGGGTGTAGAAGCTGTAGATGTACTCAATACTGTACGTCTGACGTAGAGCAGGCAACACTGTCAACCCTCTGACATCGGTGTAAAAACCGTCCTCAGTCGCAACCGGTCGGCGTACGGAAATGGACATGCGACCATATTTTTGTGTCACGCTGTTGTTCACTGTTGCTGCGACAAAGAAGTACACCGTTTGGCCCTCTTCCACCATGGAGACTTTAGTTCCCAAAGGACTAGCGATGCAATCCGGGCAGAACTGTGGAGAGTTAAACTTCTTCCGGAATAAACACTTTGAAGGCCCAGGAGGCTTTCCATTTTCATGGAGTTGATGGAAATAGCAAACTCCATACTGGGAGCTTCCACACGAGTACAAGTACATCAAGAACGTGTCTAGGAGCAACACCTCATTGTCTGTGTCCTCGTGGTAGGGATCTCTTGCGATCTCACACAAATCGCATATCTCACACTCCGGACTGCCAACGGGTCCCGTACGGAGTTCCCAAAGTTTACCTAGAGTGATGTTCACCGCCTCAATAACATTCTGAGAGGCCACATAGACCTCTTGGAAAAGGGAGTTGGTAACTATGTTCTGGATGGAGTTGCGGGTCTGAAAGTAAGGCATGGGGTACGGCACTGAGAAGTCCACGGCGATGGGAGCTGTTGGGGAACAAGTGTCTAATGCAGAAGACATAAGAGCCTGTATCCAGACACATGTCACCAGACGAGTGGCCCATTGGACCATGTCCACTCCAGGGTGAAAAAATGGCTGTAGTGTGTTGCGGTTACCTCCAGCTGGCATCTATCAATGAAGACATCCTGAGAACAGGAAGGCCTGAGAGCAGAACAATCACAAAAGAAGCTTCCTTAAAAAATGGTTAATGAATAAACAGAATTGCTGTAGTCTGGCCCAACTTATTGGAGGATATTGACAAGTGGCCATACTATGATAAAATACAGGTTTCAAATTCAAAATGATGTGAAGCAATGATTAAATAAAGAATGTTTTAATGTAATTTAGGATGAAAATTGCTTTGATTTGTCATACACATTTCTGTAAACACTGAAAGAGGTTTTGCTTACTCATGTCTGTCTGTGCCTCCAGCTTTAAGTCATGTCTCAGAAAGAGAGAAAGTCATTAAAAGGTAAAAATAGATGTTTTGCACAACTCCGGGAGAGCTATTTTCAAGTGTTTTAAGCAAAATATGAAGACAAAAAAAAAGGCCTTTCGGAAAGAATGGTTGGCTTCCAACCAATGTTCAGTGTAATGTTTCTTGGTTCTCATCTGAGATAATTATTAACAGAGCTCATCATCATGTTCTACACTGAGGGCCTCTCAAATTGTCATTCTTGTCACAACTAAGACGTGATTTTCTGTGCAAAAGTTGCAAATTGACTGTTGTGCTTTTCATTCAAGAGCTTTTTTTTTAACTAACAAATGAGCTAATTACTTTTCAAAATCATGCCACAGCATTTGAACCTCTGCATTGAATGCATTCTGCAGACTACATGTATAAGAATTTGTTCATCTTTAGGGAAACAGTGGAAAGTAGTAATTATTTCTTTAAAACAGTTTACCTGACTAGGCAATTACTTTGCTATGTTATATTGTTTTAAAATATTCAGTAACTTTCTTTGTGTTTGCATTGACAAAACATAAATATCACAGTTTCCCAAAGCTTGTACAATATCTTAAATACAGGCTGCTTATTCTAAGTGATGGGAGCCCCAGTGGATGATTTATTTGTACCATGGATATTATTTTAAGGGAATGGTTCATTTTCAAATGAGGTTGTTTAGTCTTTGAAAAGAGGATTCAGCTTTTGTCTGACATGAGACATGGACTTTTAACAACCGTATCTATGGAATTAACAGAGCTGCTGCCATTTATGAATCCTGCTTATTACATTTATTAGCTTAATTATTTTGAAAAAATTACAATAAATGATCGAATATGCACAATTATGTTTTCCAAGAAAAAAATGTAATCTTGTACATATCTAATTTCATATTTTAGGACAAATAGGTAATAAGAACGCACTCACCTGTTAGTGACGGTAAACCGGTGAAGTGCAAGTCTCAGGATAGATCAATAACTGCATTTCCAATTCTGAATATGCAGACATGTAGTAGTGAAAAAAAAAACAATGAAAGAGGGAAAGAACTTTCGTTATATATTAACAAAATAGATTCAGTTTAGTTTATGCATAAAACCAGATAATACGAAACTTTAGAAACATGTGATTAAAGAGAGGTCTTAGGCGACTGCTCGTTTTGTTTGAAGCACTGAGTGAAGTTGACAGGCCCCGCCCACCCGCTTACGGGAATAATCACTACTATGGTGACACCACTGCTCGTAAATATTACTTACTCCATGCAGACGTCGTAAACTGATTAATATTCATGAGCCAAGACTTTGCCATAGTAGGATTCAATATGCATTTGATGAATAGATTTAACAGAGCGCACATTGTGTAATGTGTCAGTCATAGTGGTTGTGAGAAGATTTCTCAAAAGTTTAACAGAGCGCACATTGTGTAATGTGTCAGTCATAGTGGTTGTGAGAAGATTTCTCAAAAGATACACAGATACACAAAGTTTTCATTGCAAACAGTAATTTATTAAAAACAAAATGACATATTTCTTTCATGGTGAGTGAGGTTTTTCAGAGCAAACTTTAATTTTGAACTTTACTAAAACTATTGTAATCTACAGAAGCTTTGTTGACAATACCAAACTTGGTCATAAATCCTAAATCTAGAGTTAAATTTAAGTTGAAGTTGTTGGTGTGAACAATTTGTCACATTGTTAACACATTTCTAGAGAATAAAAAGCTGTATGACAAGGGTTAGACACAGGAAAGTGTTTGACTACACTCCAGAGAAACTGTCCACCAGACAATTTTAATTCAGAAGCATCTGCAGAATTACAGAACAGCTTGAGAAACATATGGTATAATGTAGATGAATGTTTTTGGTGGTATTTAAATGCATCTAAATTTGTATTCAATATATACAGTACTTTAGACAAATGAAAAACACATTTACACATATTCATAGTAAACCTTTTGAAAAAAAAAATGGTGCTATCAGTGGTATATCCAATTCCTTCTCAATAGTTATATTATATTATATATTATGAAGGGGCTTCAACACTCAACTTCTTTATGATATCAACAATGTATTACCGCTTGAAAGTTATGTTTATCATTTCACGATCTTATGAACAATCACAAAACTAATTTAATATAATCACTTGCTCTGTCCACAAAATGCATTCCATTTGTATAAAATATATAACTACTACTACTATATAAATATGTAAGATAACCTAAAGTGTACGGGCTTATGTGACTGTGAAAGTGTGCTCTAATTCAACTTTGGTCAATACGAAATTATTAATCAATGTTATTCTTCTCGCTTTCTAATCTTTTAGCACATAACAAGAACATAGCAAAGGATTTTGGTCATAGAAAAGTTTAATTAGACTGCTAATAAGGTCATTTCATTTTTATTTTACACGATTAGATTCATGATTAGAAAAACTAGAAAAAGCACACTTTATATTAGAAAATGCTTCAAAACTGCTTTATATTAAAAACAACAAAAAGAGCTTTCACATACTAATAGAACCATAACAAAACCTCCTAAAATAGCTCTCAGAAAGAAAAAAGGAGGGGAAGTATTGCTACCAGCAGCAGCAGAGCTCCCTGTGTCAGACTCTGGCCATTGTTACATAGGTGTCCAACACAACATGAAACATTCCTGATATTTGGCATCTGTTGTTGTAATAGTGCACTGTTATCACAGACAGATTTGCTTGCACATCCTTTCAAAGTGGTGTTGGTGCCAACAAGTTCAGCTGAGTGGAAAGAGAAGAGGAAAGTGATTTGGTAGAAATTTTTAAACAGAAATGTTTTAATGGTAAATTAGATTATTACTTTAGATTTTAATAAGCGATTGTCTATGAATCACCTGTTGCAGTGATGCACTGACTCTCATCACCTTTACAAGCCAGAGTGTTTAAGCAGTTTGTGGCACTGCAGGTGTAACACTTCATTCCGTTAGATAAGTCTGAACAAGTAAAGAAAAGCAGAGGCAGTTAAATTGAGCTGTACCTTAAAAAGCCTTAACAGCTGTCACCATCTGACATCAGACAAGACTAAAGCTTTCAAGCTTCAATAAGGACACCAAAGACCACAAGTATCATAAAAGTGGTCCATATTGTGCAGTATATCCTTCTGAATCTATCCAACAGCTTTTAGTGAGGAACAGACTAATCATTAAACAGTTATCCTCTAAAAATTGACATATGGCTCATTCTTTGAGCAATCATTGAATCAGTTGATCTGGTTCAAAAAAGCTGTCAGAATGACCTCAACTTCAAATCATTCTCACCAGAGAGGAAGCTTATCAGTGAATAAAGACATAGAAGTTGTATTGGCCACTTTTATGGTGCTTGGTGTCCTTTTTAAAGCTTGAAACCTCAATTAACTGAATGGAGGAAAAACACAAAAACAATCAGTCAGTATATTCTTCAAAAGAAGTCAGTCAACAACGTCTGAATTTTTAATTTCGGGGTGAACTAACCCTTTAATTCATGTACACATCCATATAGAATAGATGTCAATTCAATATAAAACTGATCTTTTTTTGTAATGTAATGTAATGCTTCTTAGAGTAAGAGTGTGTTATGTAGAGTAAGTAACATCACAGTCCAATGTTTCTTTACTCTCACATGTTAGTAGTACCTGTAGTAATGTTGCAGAGATCTGAATTACAACACCGGGAGGTCATTAGGAACTGTTCAACATTTACACTCAAAATACCACACGAGGCACTGCAACTCTTAACAACAGTGCCATCTGCAAAGAATAACATTAAGAATAATGAAGATTCATAAGCAAAACAAGTCAGTAACATATTTCTTACCAATTATACAAATTTCATAGTGATGTTATTCTTACTGTATGTGATGGAGCTGCACTGTGTACTCTGAGAATTACAGTTTGCAGTTTCTGTGCATGTTTCAGGTGGAACTGGTGTGCTACAGCTGTAACATTTCAGTGTCAGAGCTGGAAACCAATGAAAAGATAAATGAAGGACATTCATACTGTGCAAATAAATCCTTGTAAAACATTTCTTCTAAATGTGATTTATTTATTTTTTAACAAAATGAAAATAGTGACAAACTTTGCGGGCTGCAAAAAAACTGCCCGCAAAAAACTGCTTGCTGCAAAAACTGCCTGCAAAAGCCTCACATGAATCATTCATCTAATAAAAGTGCAATTACTGTATCAGCAAGTTAAATGATATGAAAGCAATGGACAAATTGAAATGAATCCTACATGACATACCTTCAGAGAAAAACACAGTGAAAAGAACCACAGAGATGATTTGTAGTGCCATGATCCAGCTGAAGGGTGTCAGATGGAAGATGGACAGTGCCAGATCATTATATACCTGATAACAGAGGTGTGGTTTGTTTTATATGCAGCATGAAGCTTGAGTATTCAGCTACACTCCTTTACATTATATAAGCATGATTAAATCATGCACAATGCAGGTTTTAATGTAAGCGGAACCCATAACCTAAAGCAACTACTGAATTATACATTATACAATAAACAATGTAAATATAACGAAGGAAATAATGTATTCTAATGACTATTACTTTGCTTTCAACAAAATAAATATCCATGAAAACTGGTTTGCAAATTATGCATTCATCATTCATTAACCCTCTGGGGTCTAAGGGGGTTTTGGGGGCCTGGAGAAGTTTAGAGATCCCCTTGCTTTTTAGTTTTTTTCAGTTGCTTATAAACATTTACATGACTGAAGTCTGAAAACACTGTATTAAGTACAAACTGGGCTACAATAATATGTAAATAGCATGTATGTACATGACTGTGTTTTTGAGAAAACAATGTTTATGCGTGGTTAGTGAAAAACTAAAATTTAAAGTCACTAAAATAAGGTCATAAAACACATACAGAACATTTGTTCACAAGACAGTCAAACCTGGATCTTCCACTTATTTTTTAATTATTTCAAAGTACATATGGCAATAAATAAAATCATACAGTATAATTTTTACATAAAAATAAATCAAGCGATTACTGTACATGTTAATTATTTAAGTTTTTTTTACAAATGAAGATGTCTATACATTTTGATGTCAATATTTATAAATGTATTACCTCATAAGAACAATAAAACATATGCATTATAACTATTGATACTGAGAATGACTGCTCATTATTTTGAGAGCATGTGGTGAAAATATATTTAACATTGTGAACTAACACTGACCTGTGATTACCGATTTAAAGTGATTTTACTTTCTTGCATCAACTATTTCATCTTCTATTTCTATTTCATTTTTTATACATGTGAATCTATGAATAATAGTTTACTGTGCATCGCTTTTGTAGTTGTTGTTTTTCATTCAAATCATTCAGGAATTTTTTTTTTTTGGTTTTTTTTATTTTTTGTTTTTTTTGTTGTTTTTTTTAATGGTTAGTTTTGTAATTGTTGGGCGTTGGGGTTGTGGGGAGATTCTTCCTCCCTAGTAAGTTAGTGATTTTGAATTGAGAACTGGATCATTTTGACTGCTTTTATGAATTGTATCAACAGTTTCAGTGAACAGATCTCACTGAATCTATATACCTGAATCTGTTAATAAAAGCTTACTGTGCTTTGCCTTTGTGTTTGTTTGCTGTTGTGTTTTTTCCATTCAAATCAATCAGGAAGGGTTTTTTTTTTTTTGGACTGTATTTCACTATTTATTTGCATGTTAGTCAACCAGAACAAGATGGAAAACTCTGCAAGCATCTCCGACTATCCAATGACAAAATCCCCTCTTCCGTCTGCTGGGAATAATGATGAATATCTTTTTGCATGTTTATCTAATCTGATATTTTTTAAACAAATTCTCTATTTGAAAACAGACTCTCAATTCTTTAAGCATTGTGTGTGTGTGTGTGTGGGGGGGGGGGTGGGGGGGGGGGTCTCTTTCAAAGCGTCAACAAGTTCAGCTGAGTGGAAAGAGAAGAGGAAAGTGATTTGGTAGAAAGTTTTAAACAGAAATGTTTTAATGGTAAACAAGAATCGCTGCGTAGTCGATTATTACTTTAGATTCCAATAAGCGATTGTCTATGAATCACCTGTAGCAGTGATGCACTGACTCTCATCACCTTTACAAGCCAGAGTGTTTGTGCAGTTTGTGGCACTGCAGGTGTAACATCATTCTGTTAGGTAAGTCTGAACAAGTAAAGAAAAGCAGATGCAGTTAAATTGAGCTGTACCTTAAAAAGCCTTAACAGCTGTCACCATCTGACATCAGACAAGACTAAAGCTTTCAAGCTTCAATAAGGACACCAAAGACCACAAGTATCATAAAAGTGGTCCATATTGTGCAGTATATTCTTCTGAATCTATCCAACAGCTTTTCATGAGGAACAGACTAATCATTAAACAGTTATCCTCTAAAAATTGACATATGGCTCATTCTTTAAACAATCATTGAATCAGTTGATCTGGTTCAAAAAAGCTGTCAGAATGACCTCAACTTCAAATCTTTCTCACCAGAGAGGAAGCTTATCAGTGAATAATGACATAAATGTTGTATGGGCCACTTTTATCCAATGACAAAATCCCCTCTTCCATCTGCTGGGAATAATGATGAACATCTTTTTGCATGTTTATCTAATCTGATATTTTTTAAACAAATTCTCTATTTGAAAACAGACTCTCAATTCTTCAAGCATTGTGTGTGTGTGTCTGGTGGGGGGGGGGGGGGGTTCTCAATTCCTTTGCTCTTTTATGGACATCAACAGGTACCACTTGTTCTTCAATTTGTCTAGAATTTTGATTCTTACAAAATTCCTATTTGATTTTATAAGATTGGCTCTAAAATTATAAAATTCCCATAGTATTCATTGCTTTTTGGAATCATTTATTACATTTTAAAATTATTTATTCAATATAAAATATGACTTCTTGAAAGCAGAGAAGATATTTGGTCAAGGGATAGTTCACCCAAAAATATAAATTCATAATTTGTATTACCCTCATGTTGCTCCAAACCTGTATGACTTTCTTTCACTGTCAAACACAAAGGCAAACATGATGGGTGAAATTTTATATTTTTGGGTAAACTAATCCTTTAATATTAATTTCAACCATTATAACTGCATTTGAACATCAGCATATTTAAAGTATCTATTATTTCTGCTATGATCACTTTTAGTGATTTGCATGCTTTTACATTTAAAGTCTCTTTTCCTTGTATCATCTTTCCTGTCTCATTAGGAATAGCATTTGCTGCTTATTCTCAACCATTAAATCAAATTCATCAATTTAGATACTCATTTCTCTCTAGACACATGCCTGAGCAAATGTTTAAAAATTTGGGGTCAGTAAGATTTTTCTAAATGAAATATATATTTTTTTTTATTGTGCATGGATGAATTAAATTGATCAAAAGTAAGAGTGAAGACATTTATAATGTTATTTTCTTATTTCAAATAAAAAAAATACTGTTGTTTTTAACACTATTAATTTTTTTTTTCTGAAAAAAAAAAAGTATCAAGGCTTCCACAAAAAAAGTATAGTGATAAAACATGTTAAGAAATTAAAGGACTTATGCATACAGTCCTGTTACAAAATCAGCATATTAAAATGACTTCTGATGAATCGAGTGATATTGAAAACTGGAGTAATGATGCTTAAAATTCACAGGAATAAATAACATTTTAAAATACATTAAAATAGAAAAGTTATTTTAAATTGTAATTAATTTTACAATACTACTGAGTATTTTGGATCAAACAAATGCCTCCTTGGTGATTATAAGAACACAATATTTATTTTCAAAAACATTAAAAAAATAAAAATTCTTACTGACCCCAAGTGTTTGAAAGGTAGAGTACAGGTCAAAAAAAAAAAAGTAACAGTGAGCTGTATTTCCTATCAAGTACATATCCTAAAACACCAGTATCATGTTATTTTTCATTAGAGGAAATACCAATGCCAAGCAAAAGGTTAAATGTGGCAAACGATGAATTTCTCCCATAAATGGATTTAATTTCTTTTGATAGTTTTCAACATGATGCACAATGTCAAAATAGCTTTAGACAGAAAGTAAACAGAATAATGAGTGCCACCACCACCTCCACCAAAATTTTGGAAACACCAGATGTGCAAATTTCCACCTAGTTTCCTCTGACATCTATTAACATCTACATCATTTACCCCAAGGAATAACAAGACCATAAATGACTTGAGCAGTGAGTACATCAGAGGGTCTCAGAACACAGTGTCACTTCTCCTATTCATTTAAATGAAAGCATTAGTAACAAATTAACAATCAAGTGCATCAACGAAACATAAAAGAAAAGCATAATGTCAAATGTTATATTACCTCAGAGGTATCTCTGATTCTACTGGTCCTTTAGTGATTTGGGGAAGCCCTCAGTAGCAACACATGGTCAGTCATTAAAATTTGACAAAATGACACAGAGATGGAGAACTTTAACTATATACAGACCAGTTCACTTCAAATCGATCCATGGCGCAGGTTTTTTTTTTTTTTTTTACCTTGTGTACCTACTCAGTCACATCTCTTAAATGAAATGCCTGTTATATAAAGTTAGTTTGGTTAGCTAGGAAATACTTTTAGTCCCAACACACCACACTTTTATGAATGACACCAGGCTGGAAACATAAAAATCTAGCTATGATCAAAAAAGATTCAGTTTATCTTCTCTTGAAAATTATGAAATATGAAGGTCACAGCTCAATAAATGCAATCAGTAGTATTTGTTACCTGGGCTCATTTAAAACTATAGATGTTAAGCTGAAACAGTGACAGGTCTAGTAAAAAGCACAGGCCTAGATGTTTACTTTCCAGCAGCATACAAACATTGTGAGCATTTATTCAATTGTTATTGCTAATCTACTGCTTTTAATGTTTTGCTGCTGGTTACCGGGCCACGTTTAAAAGCAATTATCTGTAAATATCGTATTTCATACTTTGACAGCTGCTGACAGGAATAGTTAAACACCCTTTACTCGGTTTCAATCCTTCCTGCTTACATCTATTATACTTCACCAGCGTGAACAGCCCTAAAAATATCAATCAAGCCCTTAATATCTGACAGCATCTGTTTGCATCTTCATTCATTCAAGTAGAGTCACAGATGCTGCTCTTTCAGCAGTCTGGGGTCAGACGTTCACTAGTGTTTCTGGTGTTCAGAACTGCCTGAACTGACTCAGTATGTCAAGGGACTGAGTATGAACAGACGGTCCTCCTCTTTCCTGATCCACCTCAAGAGTTTGTTGACAGCAGACATAGCCAGACCCTTTGTTCCCAGAGGACTGAAGCAGAGGTAGAGCTCAAACCCACTTGTTACCTACAGAAGAGGTGGGATTTGACAAAGTAAGAAAAGCAGAAAGCATCAGGGTTTAAACAGCCAATTTTCAGCCAATTGATTTTTATTTTTATTTTTTTTGCTGACATGTATTTTGGAAGTTACATTTTGGAGAGACGGCATGTGGTTGGGATGGAGTGGTCTAATTCTGGAGGTTTTAAACTTTTGATGAAAACTAAAACTATAACTATGAACTCCTTTCATTATTTGAAAAAAATAAGCAATAGACTTAATTAATAAACTTGAAAATTAGAAATGTTGCCTTTACAACTTACTGACATAAAACAAGTTTAAGTTACTAAAATCACTAAGACTAGAATGGAAATAAAAGTAAAGCTAAATATATATGTATATATACAAAATCTCGACTCTACATAGAAATATCAGCAAAAATCAGCAGAAATATCATACACTACTGTTCAAAAATTGTGGTAAGTTTTTTTTTTTTTTTTTTTTTTAACTTTTATTCAGCAAGGATGTATTAAATTGTAAGTTACAGACCATTTCAAATAAATGTTGTTCTTTTGAACTTTCCTGACCCAAAAGTTTTGTTCAATGGTAGGGCAAGACTATATGACACAAAAAAAGAAATCATAACTATCATATGCAAATGTGATATAAGCTCTTCGAGCATGCATAGATATATAAAAATATCTGAATGGTATTTAATAATGCCAGTGTTTTGCACTTTATGGCAGACTCACCAAGGCATAAAGGTTCTCAGTCTCAGTGCAGCGGTAGATGTAGCGCAGGGGGCGTGTGGGGTGATGTAGGCAGCTGTGCATGTACTGGTACAATCCCATCAGCCTCTCGTGCTCCTCTTCTCCCTGGTATGGAGTTGGAAGGTCAGGGCTGATAGGAAAAAAAACAGGAAGGTACAAAAAAAAGCAATAAACATGAGCTTCAATGTGTGTCTATCTATCTAAGGCAGGGGTGTCAAACTCAATTCCTGGAGGGCCGGAGCCCTGCAGAGTTTAAATTCAACCCTAATTAAACACACCTGATCCAACTAATCAAGTCCTTCAGGCTTATTTAAAAAATACATGGTATGTGTGTTGAAACAAAACTCTGCATGGCTCCAGCCCTCCAGGATTTGAGTTTGACGCCCCTGATCTAAAGCCATTCTTTTCTTTTCATGATCATCACTAAACTGTCTTACCTTGTATAGAGCCCAGAGCTTTTAGACTTGTACACAAAGTGTCGCAGCTCAGGTATGCCAACCTGTGAAACAGGATAACTTGGTGTGTTCAGTGCTTCCTGCAGGGACTGATATGCACTGCGTTTGCGCAAGCGCTCTAGGAACCGCTTCTTACAGTCGGAGAGGTTAAAGAAATCCTCACGATCTGTGGACACCAGGATGAGACACAGATCCGAGGCCGGTTCCAGGTAAGAAATATGTGCGTGGAAAAATCCAGCTGGGTTAAACTTGGGCAGACATATGGGTGTCCACCCTTCACCTTCTCTGAAGGAGGACGAAGAGCCGACCAAGTTGAAGAGCAAGTGCAGGTCCATGTGGTGCAGAAACTGGTCCTTCTTGCGCACAAGCGTCACCAGCCTGTTTCCTGCTAGCAGGATGGAGAATACCAGGTTCTTGGCTCTAGCAGCCTGCAAGCTGGAGGAGACCATGTCACGGGCCGAACTGGCCAGAGGCAGGCACATCACGGCACTCAGCAGCAGGCCTGGATCTTGATCGAGGAGCCGCAGAAGGTTGTCGGTGAGATGTTCTGATCCAGCCAGTAGGCGGCGCAGGTCGTAGCTCTGCCGATGCTGGAAGACGTGGTTCAGCTGCGTGAGGGTGAGCAAGCTAACAATCTGGTAGTACACGTAATGAAGCTCTCGTGTCAATTCCCGGTCGGAGCAGTTAGTGCGAGAGACTCCCACAAGGATGATAGGGCTTTTCCGCAGGAATACCACCCTGTAGCCATCTGGGGAAAAAAAAAAGCCATCTGAAATGTTTGCACAAAAATGTCTTTACTAAACTGTCTGTACTGTTGTTGCAGTATTTTTTTAAGGACAAAAACTTATTTCAAATCTAAGAGATGTTATTTATCACTTAATGTTGATAAATATTATTTTATATTTTATATATATATATTGTTTATAAATATTATTTTATAATTTATATATATATATATATATATATATATATATATATAATGTTGATAAATATTATTTTATATTTTATATATATATATTAACAAAAGACATAAATTTGGTATATGAAAAAGATATAAGCTTTTGTTAAAAAAGTTTGGGGCTGGTTTTTTATGATTCTTGTATTTATTTGATAAACTATATAGCAAAAAGTCATATTGTGAAATATTACAAATATAACACTTTTAATATGATTACATAAAAAAAAATTGTATTTTCCATTTTAATATATTTTAATTTAAATGAAGTTTAGTTGTGTCACTCAATATTTTTGTGGAAACCATGATAGATTTTTTTTCCAGGATTCTTTGATGAATAGAAATTTCAAATGAACAGCATTTATTTTTATAACATTATAAATTTCTTTACTGCAACTTTTAATCAATTTAATGCATCCTTGCGGAAAATAAAAGTATTATTTTTCCATTTATTTTTTTTAATCATACTGACCCCAAACTTTTGAACAGTACAGTACAGTGCATCCATATATATTAACACCAGCTATTTTCCATTTGTTTTCTTTCTAGATCTCTCTTACCTGCATGGATGGAGCGTATGATGTTCTTCTTATCCTCTACAAATGACATGAGTAACATCATGACTCCCATGATGCTGGAGAGCGCTTCCTCTGTTCCGTAGCGTGTATAGATGGGTTTCCCTGCCTCACTCAAGACAAACATATGCTTCCTGTGACTCCGCCAAGTTTCACTTGTCACATCCTCCTCTTTTGGCTTGTTGCTGTTCCGAACCTCCTCTTTCCCTCCTTCCTCCTGTTCAATCACTAAACCTTGCTCCTGCACCTCCTCCTCACCTCCTTCCAGAGCCTCTTCTTGAGCATTCTCTAGATTTGAGCTGCCAACCTCTGCAGATTTATCATCGGTGTTGGGCTCGCTGTCAGCAGTCAAGTCCTCAAAAGACTGGGCATGAACGAACATGGCGCCCTCCTGTCCAGCACCTGTCAGGAAGTGACACAATGCTTAGAGAAGTAATAGCACACCTCTGCTCAACAAGCTTGACTTGGGTAGCTTAGGTATCATTCATGTAACCATCAATTATATGAGTGTTGCAAAAAAAATATCAGCCTTGTAAATGGATAATAAATAATAAGAAAAAAATGTTTATTAAAGTATTTTCTGTGCATTTGAGTGAACTTTAAATAGTTATATTTAGCAATTTTATGTCATAAAATTGTTGTGTCTATACACTAGCATTCAAAAGTAAGATTCTTTTATTATTATTATTATTAAAAACACATAAAACTGATCCCAAAGTGACAGTGTAGACATTTACAATATTACAAAAGATTTCTATTTCAAATAAATACTGTTCATTTGAATCTTAAAAAAAAAAAAAAAAAAAAAAAAAAAAATGTAGTATAGTTTACCAAAAAATTAAGCAGCACAACTGTTTTAAACATAATTATATGTTAATTATAAGAAATGTGTCGTAAGGCACCAAATCAGCATTTTAGAATTATTTATGATTATGTGACGTGGAAAACTGTAAATGCTGCTGAAAATTCAGCTTTACTATCACAGAAATAAAATACATTTTCAAATATTAAAATTAAAAATGTATTTTACATAGCATTAGCAATAATATTTTGCAATATTACTGTTTCACTGTATTTTGTATCAAATAAATACAGTCTTATTGAGCACTACAGACTCCTTTCAACAACATTACAAATCTTTATAAACTAAACGTTTAAATTATAGTCTTTATATTATGTAATAGATTAGCTATGGCTCACCCTGCTTTCTTAATGTTGTTAAAAACTCAAGCAATATAATCAGAATATCTGAGAAACTTGCAGGTTGAGACTGAAGAGCTTTTGTAAATGCTTTAACTACATGTGTCAAAAATAGCTTAAAACTCATTTAGGATCAAAAATTCCCACAAAGCCACCAAAATACAATATAGGCACACTTCTTAACTTTCCAGTTTCAGGAATCACACCTCACATACTCCCGGGGCTTCTGGGAAAACCTCCAGGAGATTTAGTTGAAACTTTCATATCATTATGAAACTGCCTGTGATGTGACAAACTTCAACTTCTCTAAAGATTCATTTACACAGCTAAACTAATTCTGAGATTCTAGTCATCAATCACACACAAACATACAAGTTATTTGATCTCTCACAACGGCAAATACAATGGGACATTACGCAATTACTAAGAAATAAGGTGCGGTTTGTTTATAGAGACCCACCCCGTAGGCTTAAAAGGGAAATATAGGTCACTTTAACAACTCTGTCAATGCATCATAAAAACTTTGGCAACAAAAAAATAAAATAAAGATTACAATCCATGACAAAAGCAGAATATATTTGCGTCTAATCATTACACAACATTATAACTGAGAGTATAAACTGTTGAACTAACCTGGCTCTGTCCCCTCCACCAGCCCTGGGGTCGGACTATACGATCGGTCCTGCCGGAGTCGATCTGATGGCACCAAGTTGCCATTTTTAACCTCCCAGACTGCACCCTTATTGTGGACATCTGCCGCCATCATGGCATCAGGCACAAGAGAAACCCAGCAGAAGAGAGGACACGGTGTCCTGAACCACCAGTCAGTGCCAGGAGCGATTCACTGCATGATCCCGACGGCTCGGAAGGTCTTACAGTACAATTTAAAGGGTTTCCATCAGTGTCTGGAAGTGAAATTACAGACAGACACATTAAAAGAGGAACAAGAAATCAGTTAATTCCTCAGTTGTTGAAACTTCATTCTTCTTTTGATGCATTTCATAATATTCTGTTCTAATGGATTTAGACACAGTTTTAGGCCCCCAAAAGATAAAATGTATTTGGGTGTCAAATATAATAAGAAAAATATCTATAAAAAAATCTTACATTTTTCATAGTGACCGACAGCAGTAAATTAGGCTACATAATTTTATTTTTTTTGTTTGAAAGTTATGTTTGTGTGAAAACTTCATACAAGTATATAAAACGCTCTGAACCACTTTTATTAAATATGCAAACATTTCCCTGCAATAATTACATTAACACGCAAACATCACAAGTATTTCAGACTTATGATAATAATGATGCAAGCGAATTTTAAATCAAATCTCAACGCAACTTCTCTATTTAAAACTGTCAAACACAGTGTATGTTAATGCCAATCTTGAGATATTCTTGCAACTGAACGCATATGGAAGATTTGTTGATTTTCTCATGTCTATAAATCCACTCCGGCTAACAAACTAGCCACGGAGCTGTGTATGTTAGTGCTGTTCTTTGTATATTGTAAACAACTTATTCTGCGCCAGCATGAACTTAAGAGTTGTCTAACAGATGTTGTTTACATAGTTTAGACTCACAATACAAATGATCGTTACTGTACCTTAAACAGTGTTTATCCAAATCACTGTACGTTGACTTGGATCAAAAGTCAACTCGGACTGTCGCAGGCGTCATCGCGCACGAGATGTACCATGGGAAATGTAGTTTTTAATTCGAGAACGTATAGTTTTTAAAGTATTGCTACTGTACTAAAAAAAAAAAAAAAAAAAAAAAAAAAAAATGTCCGCGTTTTATGTCAAATTAAATTAAACTCTTAAATCTTATAAACCTCGCTTAACCTCATCGAAAAGGTTTTCCGTAAATTTCTCAGGCAGCACGGTGTCGTATGTTGATGACGCGATCAAAGAGGAGGAGTCATTACGTTTGAACCAAGCGCGCCGCTTCTCTGTTTTTCAGGAGCTCAAAACTAAACCAAAAACAAGCCATATAAACATAATTATGGGGTTTAATTGAACAAATCCGTGTGAATAAGAGCTCTCGATCGTCTCAGCGTCATCTGGGTGAGTAAACACAGCACATTAAGTAATTAACCGGAAGCACAAGGGTACCACAACACATCAGTAATGAACAAAACACAAACCGTGTCATCAACATTAAGATTTTGACCTTCTTGTGTCTTAATATTTTAGATCAACAATGCCCATTCGAGCATATTGCACCATCTGCTCAGATTTCTTTGATAATTCCAAAGATGTGGCTGCAATTCACTGTGGTCACACTTTTCATTATGTCTGGTAAGTCTGTCTCCTTTTACTCTTCTGCATGTTTGCTTTTGTTGATTTTATAATATAATATGCATTATTATAACAACACAATTATTATACCATTACGTGTTAATTAACACAGGATCCTAATTGCTAAAAAAATTAAAAGTCTATAAAAAGTGTCTATTAAACTATTATTTTAATTTAAACCCTAAAAAAAATAATAAAGTTATGAAAATTCAATGGTCAAAAGGTGTAGGAACCTGACCAATTATTATTGTATGTACATTCAAATATTTAGAAATGTCCATGTTTGAATGTTAAACAAGAAATAATGTTTCTCAATGACTTTTTTAAAGACTTTGTTTCTTTTCTTTTCAAAAAAGTCTTCTCCAGTGGTTTCAGTCGGCCCCAAATAAAACCTGTCCCCAATGCAGGAAACAGGTAAACCTGTGAACTGACTTATTCTTCTGATTAATTCAATTAAATGAATTGAAGGTCTGGACTGCGATGAAACCCTCACTCTTTGTGTTTCAGGTCAGTACGCGGCACATTATCAACAAGCTGTTCTTTGACATAGCACCAGAGGAGGATGGGACGCCAGCAGATCCTGAAAGTTTACAGGTGATAAAGCATGCTGCTGAATTTATTCAGTGCTCAGTGTTTGTTCACGCAGTAAACAATTATTGACAGATTTGCTTGTTTTATTGTTCCAATTTCAGAATGAGCTTGATCGCATGAAAGCAGTGCTGTCTGAAAAAGGTAAGACTGAAATAATCGACTCAAGTTTTTGATTGATCCTTAAAATGCCCATCCATTCATATTCTGTGTTTGCATTCCAGAGAAAGAATGGAGGGACAAGCAGAAGTCAGTAGACACTCTAAAAGACACAATTGAGAGGCAGAAGAAGGACCTGGAAAGACTCCGGAAGGAAATCGGAGACAAAGAGATGCTGTGTTCTGTCCTCCGGGTACGTTTATTTTAGTGGAAACTGTTGTGTCTGTTAGTCCAGTATGCTTTCTGCATATTATTTTAATACTGGTATTGACTTTGCTGTACATGAAATTCTCAGAAACAGATGAATTTCTTGGAGAGTCAGAAAAATGAAGGGCAAGCAGCCAAAGAGGAAGCCAAGCGACTCCGGGTCAAAATGAAAACCTATGAAAGGTACTAATTCATTTGTCTAAGACAGGTTTTTGTTGTTAAATGTATGTGAGAGAGAGAGAGACAGTGAGTAAATAATAGTGTGTATTGAGTGGCAAATTTGTAGAAAAAAAAAGAAACCTTCCAATATTTGAGTGGCAAATTTGTAGAAAAAAAAAGAAACCTTCCAATATCAATAATTAAGTAAAAAAAAAAATTATTGATCACATTAGGAGATTGACACACTTAAGAAGGCCTGAGAGCCAAAACGTTTGTGTCCATCTCCTCACGTGAACAATAAAAATAATAAATTAACTGTCTGATTAGTTGTACGGTTAAAAAAACTTAGTGGACTTTATTGTTTGTTCACGTGCTCTTTTGTGCATGTTTCTGTCCTTTAGTTTAGATGTGGTTCTACAGGGTCAAAGGTCAGAGGTGGAGGCCATGATCACTGATATGGGTGTTGGTCAGTCTGCTGTTGAACAGCTGTCCATATACTGCATCTCACTTAAAAAGTAAGTTTTACTTTCCTGCAGATACACACACTCTCACTGCTGCATATGTAGTGTAGCTGTATATTTTAAAACGTAAAACCTCAACAGTTTTACTTCCCCAAACCGTTTGTGTTTCCTCATATGCTGTGAGTGAGTGTTATATAGTGCTATATTTTATTCATCCTCAGGGAGTACGACAATCTGAAAGGAAGCCTCAAGTCATCAAATGAGATGTGTGAGAAACTAAAAAGGGAACTGTTCTCTTCTAACAGCAAGGTTCATTTCTTGTCTCTGAGACTGCCTAACAAAAATATCATTATTTAGAAATGCATAATTGTTATTGATCTTTTTATAGCTTTTTCTGCATCCATTTATTCATTTGTTTTAATTTTTTTACTGCAGTTGCAAAAAGCCACTGCAGAGACAAACGGAACAAAGGAGGACATGAAGGCACTTCAGAAGGACCTGTCCAACGCAGACAAAGAGATCACTGTTAGAAATTCTACTTTATTTACTTTATCTACAAAATACTTTTACAAGATGCCCTTCAAATCAGCCACAAGGGGGTGCAATTTTTTTCTGCTGTGTTTCTAAACTCTTGATCTGACATCTCTTGTTTCACAGAGCTTGAAGAAGAAGGTGGAAATTCTGCAGCGGACGTTAAGCACTCCGACCCGCACCAATGAGGCCATCAGCAGACTGGTCTTCGAAAGGTCAGAATTTCAGATTGTATATTTTGAGCAAAACTTTTGGCTATTTGGTAGAACTGCTGAAAGAGACATTGTTGATTTTTGTATTTCCAGCCCTGCTCCTCTGGAGCTGAAGCCTCCTGGTCATGGTCTGATGACAGACTCTCAGGAAATTGACCTCAACCTGACCTTCGACATTAACACACCCGAACAGGTGGAGAGGAAACCCGTTCAGGTGCCATCTAAGAAGATGCGTCTAGACACTTCGGTGTGAGTTTTTACTCCGCACAGTACGGTTTTGTCCAACTGTTCATATGATTTCTACTGATGTCTATTTGATTTCATTTTTCCACAGATCGTCATCCAAAAACATGGAAAATGCACTCGGGCGTAGTGTATGTGTTCAAGCATTGTGTCTTCGTGTTGAAGAATATGACACTGAATTAGATGGAGGGTGTAATGTGTATGTGTGTGTTTTCTCAGAATTCTCGTGTTAAAGAAGATGATGTCATGATGGGGCCCATGTTAAGGAACTCGCTGCTCTTCAGAAAGAACACGTTAGGGAGCATGCTGGACCCATGCAAATTCGGCACTGTGAGAGACTTCTAGATGTTTTCGTAACTTATCCATCTTATTCTTCAATGCGGTAGGAAGCCATTTTCTTCCTGTTCATTAGCCGCCATAGAGAAATAACGAGAAGAATAACAATGTGCAGTAAACAGTCAAACGGTTTGCACTACAAACCAGTGTGTTGATAATTAAGATAATACATTAAAATAATATGGTAATACACACCAATTTGCATTATCGAGTAACAAAACGAGCCTTTTGGTACAGCTAAAAATAGCTGGAAGCGGATAACACCGGAAGCCAGGACCCATAAAATTTACAAATGAGGCCGCTATTACGGGAAAAATAAGGTGGATTCTCAAATTCTCTTCTTGGTTTTCATGCACACATAAAATATCATTCAAAAGTTTGGGGGTGGTAACATTTTCCTTTGTTTCTGAAAGAAGTTTCTCACAAAGGCTGCAATATAATTGTAATTATAAATAATAAATGTCTTTACTGTCACTTTTTGATCAATTTAATGCATTCTTGCTGAATAAAAGTATTGACTTCTTTCAATAACAACAAAAAAAATCTTATAGTCCCCGAACCTTTGAACATTTTGTGCAGTTTGCCTTAATGCATCTTTTTTATTCCAGGTAAGATCTGGCTATGATGGACTTGGAGGAAGAGCCAAATTTATCCAACCTGTATCCTTATCCAGTGAAAATACTTATATTGCTACCATTACGTATGTAAATAATTATTTGAAGTTGTTTGTTTGTTTTTTTTCATAATGCTTCCTTAACTTTAGTACGTGCATCAGTCTCCTTTATCTGAGATTCGACCCCTTGCCATGAAGTCCAAGAGGAAGAAGGTGTCCAGGCCCGTTACAAGCAAGCCCACCTCCAGCCTGACCACTCTGGATGGTTTCTTGGAATAAAACATCTCCCTTTTCAAGCCTGCAAGAGACATTTTTCCCATGATGCCAGCCAAAAATGCAATAAAGGAAGCCACTATTTACAGCAATGTCAATAAGGAAAGTGGTCTTAGTGGTCTATTGCTGAGAACAGTTTCTTGTGCGAGTATGACCAGTTTCAGGGGTGTTTGCATCCACTCTTTATCAACAGATAACACTTCATACCACATGCATTTGGAAATTTTCAGTAGAGACTGAAAATGAATTTTAGTGCTAGACTGTGTTTGTGGAAATATCAATGGCCACTCTAAGCTGATCTAAATTTTTATCTATGTGTGTTTTTAGACTCTTCCTTGTACAGACTAAATCGTGCCACTGGGTAGTGTGCGCCTCATATTGTGGTGAAATGTACTTGTGTCTCATGAGATAGAAAAGAGTTTTATTTATTTGACTTTTCAACAGGGCTGCATTTCTGGCATTTTAAGTGTTTTTAGGTCAGAATTTATGTCGGGTTTCTGTATTTATGTTTGTCTGTTTTGTCTTTTCCTTTCTGAATATTTTGATAGTAGTCTTTGTCTTTTCGGATTTCATTAATGTTTTTCTTTTTCTCTGTACAGAATATAATTTGAAGCAATAAACTGTAGCTTTTTTTTATTATTTACATCTCCATTCGTAATCCCTGTCAGGATTCTTAGAATTCATAAAAGGTGCCTTGTAATATATCAAACTCCAAAATATTGTATAAGCCAGACAAAAAGGTCACTTGATTTTCAGCTTTCTGATAACTTGTATAGCCTTATGTAGATAAATATATAGTGCCAGAATAAATAGTAAATCTTGCACAAAATGAGTGTTAAAGTTAGTCTGTAATGAGTGTTAGGGTTTGTTTAGTGCTTGTGGCAGGGGGTGCTAAAGGCTTGTGTAGGTCAGGGTATTCAAGAAATTTATTGCATTCATTTTTTATCAAAATATTAATAAGTATTTTAATATGAAATGTTTCTTGAGCAGCAAATCAGAATGATTTCTGAGGAATCATGTGACACTAAAGACTAAAGCAATAGCTGCTGAAAAATCAGCTTTGACATATAGGAATAGCATTTTAAAATATAGTAAAATAGAAAACATTTATTTAAAATGTAATGATAATTAAGTTTTATTGTAGTTTTGATCAAATAAATGCAGCCTTGGGACGCATAAGGACTACTTTCTGCTATTGAGAAAACAATTCCATTACTGCATTTTTACAGTTGTTTTTATATCTATTTATTTCTAAGAAATGCCACCCAAGCTGCTGTCAATCCAAAACCACGAACAACCTTATCCAATGCCGTCCATTTCCAGTTGGCACATCTTTCCATGCAAAAACTTATTTAAATCCTGATCATAACATTCACAAAAAACTATAAGAACTCCTTAAGCAGCATAACACTGAAGTGCAGACAACCACAAAACCCATCTCAGACAGCTTCTATAAAGCCAGAGCGTATCACAGTAAAGATCTTGTGATGTCCTGTGGAGAATAATTTTGATCTTATCATTTCTGGCACTTCAACTGCATCACACGCCTGTAAGCCTCTTGTGCATTCGGCTCTCTCGATTCCAATTTTGTCCGATATTTATCTGTATAAGGTGTGTGGACTACCTGCTGAATTCTGTTCATACTCTGGAAGGCTTCCATCAGGCCGAAGAGCATGAGATTTATTCAGCGAGCACAAAGGGAATTCTGTTTTTGACGGGATGATTACTGATCTTGAAAGCCTCTCATGGAGCAGGTAATTGTGTCGCAGAGGTTATTTCACCATAGCCTCCCGGTGCTTCCCAAGTACCCACAATTCTCTTTGAGGTACACGAATGGAGCACAGAGTGATGTCAGTTTTCACCTTAGTGTCTACAAATCACAGTGCAATATAAACACATATTTCTGCTGGGAAGATTTCCTTTGGGAACATGGTTTTCCTACACTCTTAAAAATAAAGGTTCTTTAATAGCATCCACGATAACTTTTAACATTCATGAAACATTCATATTGCACAAAATGTTCTTTATATAAGAAACAGGTTCTTTTGACTACTATCACACTGGTTCTTTTGAATGAATAATTAATTCAAAAATTTGCTTAAAATTTACTCACCTTTAGGCCGTCCAAAATGTAGATGAGTTTTTTTTTCTTCATCAGAACAGATTTGGAGAAATTTCTACATCACTTGCTCACCAATGGATCCTCTGAAGTGAATGGGTGCCATCAGAATAAAACCCAGGGAAAAAGTTTCAAATCTGTTCTGATGAAGAAACAAACTCATCTACATCTTGGATGGAGATGAAGATGATTACATTTTCAGCACATTTTCATTTTTGGGTGAACTGTTCCTTTCAAACCTGTTCACTGAATGGTTCTTTGGGGAACAAAAATGGTTCTTCTATGGCATCGCTGTGAAACCCCCCTATAGGAAACTTTATTTTTAACATTTACATTTATGCATTTAGCAGACACTTTTATCCAAAGCGACTTACAGTGCATTTAGGCTAACACTTTTTACCTAACATGTGTTCCCTGGGAATCGAACCCAAAACCTTTTGCGCTGCTAACGCAATGCTCTTCCACTGAGCCACAAGAAAACAGAACACTTTTAAGAGTGACATATCTCGCTTAAATAGACATACAGTCTACTGGGAATCTGGAATGACTTGGTTTTAGACTTTCCTTGTCTAAAGCACATGATAAACTCATATTTGTAGATTTTCTTTGTCTCCCTGTATCCCCGCAAAACTTCCCTTCTGGGATTTCTCTGAATGTTTCTCAGAGTGTGTTCTTGTCAGATCAGTGCACTAGCTTTATAAAAACCATCTGGGCCGACTCATGATCTGTAATTGTTTTCATTAGGTTAATGAAGCTCTGGAAGATAAGATATGAGGTATTTTATGGGCCACGAAGCTCATGGGAAAGCAGAACTGACAGGAAGTCCAACTGACCTCTCACTCTCTTCCTAGTGTCTTGAACTTCCTACAAGACTTGGAACAAGGTTTCAGAAGAAATTAGTGTGGCTTTTCTCATGTTTCCTAAACAGAAAATATTTACTGCCACATTTAGCTTTGAGTTAATTTGCTCTGGCCATGGCTACTTCCTGTTCAGGGCAGCAGCTGGGGCGGCAGTATTAACATCTGCAGCTGATTTGGTTGTTCTACTCCTCTGGGCTGTTTTAAAGCAGATCCTGGAGTGTTTACATAGAGCCTGTGGGGGAACAGGCAGCCAGACAAGCATGTGAACCACAGCGAGTAGGCAGAGCTAAAGCAGGAGAGGGTCTCTGCTGGGTCTCCATTTCCTCTATTTTATGTCTATACAGATCTGGAAACGAATTATAGATCACATAGATTTGTGTTGAGATCTTCATACAAATGCTTTATCCTCTATTTGTGTAAGGTGTTGAGATCTTCATACAAATGCTTTATCGCCCCTAAACTCCAGCGGGGACACTTGACATTTTTTATAAGTCAGTGTTTTTTTGTTTTTGTTTTTTTGGTTAAAAGGCTGAAAAAAAGGTCTGGCATCTTGTTATACACCATAAAATGCATCAGTAACGTCCCTCTAATGATATTTTAAAGTTTTCATTTTTTTTAAAGTCAGTTATTTTTGGGTTTTGAAGTTTTCGTTCTTTTAAGTGCTCCTCAAACCTGATGACATCGGTCATCAATCGAACAAACTGTGTAGTCTTAAGGGGACAGTATGGGATTGACTGATTTATAATAGTTTTACAGCAATGAAAAGTAAAAACAGATAGCTGGATATGCATGCCCTGCAGTCATTTATGAAATACTAATACTTTCTGTGGGATGAATTATAAAATAATAAATAATATCAAGAGTGATTTTCTTTGTTCAGAAAGCCCTACATGAAACCATCTCCATCAATATTCCAGTGTGTCTGTATTAAAAATAAACTGGACTTTCTCACGAGATAAAACCTCTGTATGGGGGTGACTGGAAGAAAAGAACAAAACAGAAAAAAGAAAGAAAACGACAGTGTGAAAATCTGACTGCTGCTTTTCATGGATGGTCAACACATCAGTCAGAAGCTCACATCCTGTGTCAGAGTTTATTTTTATCATGGGAAGAGAGAATAAACTCTATTAAGAATGACAAGCCATAAACAGGAAAGACTCCCATTGAGCCACTGTGTTTTCTCAAATGAAGTGACCAGCTCTGACATCATCTTCACATGGTGCATGTGCACAGAGTTGTATTTTATTGTCGCATTAATTAACAGAGATGTGTCAGGTTTAGTGTCTCTCTTTTTTTGTATTCTGTTTTTATATTTTCTTTTTATAACTGGTAAATCGGAGAGATATAAAACAATACAACTTCATTAATCGCAGATGTGAAATTTAGTTTTAAGGGTACACAATGAATCATAAAGACACTAAAATGTAGAGGGAAAGAAAATGGGAAACAAAAAGATGGAGAAATCAAATATCCTAAGAAATATACCATGTTATGTGAAATTAAATCTGTATTGTGACAATAAAAATATCAACCACAAACAAGATAATATATACTATCTAATGTACAGTTTTATGTCAATTAAATATATTGTTAATAGTAATATACAAAATACAATATTAAAATGAACAAAAAAGGCTGAATAAAATATTGCATCATGATTTAGATTGAGATGGCTCACAATAGTAATATATTCGAGTTATGATATAATAAAGATTAGAAAGCAGAGAGTTTTCTAAGTATGTTTTTGTAACAGTTGTATTCTTTTACTTTCATTGTCAAGGACTTTTAGTTTGTTTTAAAAATAATTTTCTGGTTTCCTTTCCCTAGTTTTCCCGCCAGCCATCAGTTACCATGGACACTCATTTACACAGCACACCTGTTCACCCTTTAGTTTGTCATCACTGTGTATTTATAAAAAAGTGACGTGACGTGTAGCCAAATATGGTGTACCATACTCAGAATTTGTGTTCTGCATTCCATCCAAGTGCATGCACGCGTCGCGGTATTGAGGGTGGAAGAGATCGCTGGACATTCACTCCCCCCATCTACAGTACAACCCCTGCCTTTGGGTTACAAGTCAGACTGTCTAACCATTATCACCAGTATTGTTTGTGTATTGCACTCTGTTTTGTGCGTTTGGATTACACATATCTTCTTTGCTGTTGGAACTTAATTAAATAAATAACCTTTTTGTTATCATCTTCATCTGCCTGAATCGTGACAGTCTTATAGAGACCTATATTCATGTTTTTTTTTTTTTTTTTATATATATATGAAGCTATGAGTACTTTCAAATGACCACATAAAGTACCATCTTTATTGTGTTGTTTTATTTGCTTTTTTCCTTAAGTCACAAGGCAGGATGACTACTGTAAATGTTACACTCAGGTCCAGGAACAGGAACAGCTTCTCCTGTGTCATTTCAAAGGATCAGCTAAGCTGCTCTCAGATCAGTGTATTAAATATTAAATGTCAGAGGTCAGTTGATGCCATGGTTTTGTCTAGAGGCCTGGTGACGGTTTCTTTCATTCTTTGACCTTTACCTGAGACAGTGCTGATGTTTATTTAACTCATCTCAGACTTTTTAAAAAGGTCATAACAAAGAATACAATAAAAAGACTACATGAGGTCAGACTGAACTAACAGTCCAAAAATACGAAATATAATGTGTATATTCCATCACAAAGACTGATCAATGATTAGATATCATCCTTATATTTTATTATACTTTATAAAGCATAATAATGTGATCTATTTTGTTTATTTATTTGAATATTAATCATGCATTAGAATTCATTAAATTTCTTTCATGAAATTGCTAGTCATGAACTGAATGAAGGAAAATTAATCAAAACAGGTTAGTCAGTCAGTAAAGCAGTTTACAAGAAAACAAGTTGCAACATATTGACGGATACTCCAGTCTCCAGCTGATCATACTGGCCTTTTGGGTTGTTGTGCCTCTCCACCTCTCACCTGACCAGATCCATGTCTGAGCCTGTCTGTTCAGTGACATAGCCTGTTTTGCAATTAGGTAAAACACGGAGATAAAGGTTTGCAGGAAATCATGTGACTCATACGTATATGCATACAAAACAGGATCAAACCCAGTCTGGCTCACGTTTGTATCAGTAAATAGAGCGTCATTCTTCAGACTGTGGCTAGTTTGGAGGTGTTGGGCCATTAGAGAGGAAATGAGGTAAGAGCTGAGTAAGGATGCTCCTCAGAACTTGACAAAGTGTACGTTCAGAATTGCACACTACTATGTTACTCATATTTCTTCAGTTTATAGTATGTACACTACTGTTCAAAAGTTTGGGGTTTGAATCTATTCTATGCTAAATATTATATTTTCATAAGTATTTTACTTTATTACTAAATTTACTCCAGTCTTTCGTGTCACATGTTCCTTCAGAAATCATTCTAATATGCTGATTTGCTGTATACATGCACTCTCTATTCTATTTCTATTCTGTCTACTTGTTTTTTTTTTAATTATTTAAAAAAACTTGACCCTCTAACACTAGCACTCTCTATTCTGTTTCTATTCTATCCATATTTTTTTTTTCTTTTTTAAAATAATTAAATATATAAATAACAACAACAATAACAACAATAAAATCTCTTTCTATATTGTATTTCTGTTCTATCTACTTTTCTTCTTTTTATTTATTATATACATACATATATATATAATATATATATATATATATATATATATATATATATATATATATATATATATATATATATGTATATAATAAAATAAAAAGAATATATATATATATATAAAAACTTGCTACGTGTACTGCAGAAGACTAACCTCCGGGACTCGTTACAGCACTTACATGTTATTTCTCTTTTATGTGTGTTTGATTGCTTCAGTTGTCCTCATTTGTCGTTTTGGATAAAAGTGTCTGCAAAATGATTAAATGTAAATGCAATGTAAATATATACTGTTTTACATACCAATTAAATAATAATAATAATAAAAAAATCCTTATTTAGAGTATTTTAGGCTAGTATTCCACACCAAACAGAAAAAGACTCTCCTGACATGTAACAAATAAATGGCTGATGAGCAGGACAAGGTTACTGACCCTCCATCACTCACATATTTGATCTTCTCTTTAAAAAAAAACACTCTTTTTTTGGCAAGGTTTTTTTTTCCTTTCTCTTATTCTCTCTATTCCAGTACATTACAGTTCCCTGCTGTAAAAGCTCTCAAAGATGTGTTTTTTTCTCATTATGTAAGTGTTAAATGAATAGAATAACAGAATAAAGCATATGAGGTGAAAGGAGGGGGCGTCCAGTAAAATATCATGCACGCATTTGTGAAGAACCCCTTGAAAACAGTCTTGGCCCTGCGGTTAGATGACACCACAGTCTTTCCATTCTTTCAAGCATCACACACACACACACACACACACACAGACTCCCTCCAGCAGGAGTTTGGTTTGAGTGGCATTCCTATTGTTCCGAGCTCTGCTGTTTTTCCCCGCACTGAAGCTGAGACATGGATCTGGGGATGAGCAGACAGAGCGGGAGATGACGGAGTGCATAATGGACGCATGACTTCAGAGCGGAGGTGTTGGCTTGAAGCATGCATCACTGACCTCAGTACCTGTGCAGGTAGCCAACCAATGAACAGAATGGCCGCTTTGGGATTCCAGAGGTGTTGGATTTCCCAAAACAAACGACAAAAGCCCGCAAATATCCCTCTGGCTCTAGTAGTCACTTCACCAAATCCTTTATACACACTCAAATGCACATGCAAGGAGAGTGACCTCATGTCGACAATATTTCAGTCACGATTAAATCAGTCTTTAGCTGCAATATGAAAATTATACTACTCTCATTTGCTTACAGTAAAAAATATTTACTCATATCATTACCAACTAAAATGACTTTTATTCTTTTAATTGATCTGATTATAGCTAATTTTAGATATTAAAAAATAATGCTTGCTGTTAAAAGTCCAAAACAGTGTTCTTTCAGAATTTTAGTATTTCTTTTTAGTATTTTTATATAATATTATAGTATTTATTAATATTTTGAATTAGCTTTATGTTTGCATTTTTATTTTTTAAGTTTGCTATGTGCTTTTTTAACACTGGTGCAAAAATGACACACACACACACACACACACACACACACACACACACACACACACACACACACACACACACACGCACACAACACAAAAAAACAAAAAAAAAAAAAAAAAAAAATTAATCATATTATTTTTTTAGGAGGATTGTAATCAATGGTGTTTGTAAGTAAACAGCTTAAAATCAGCAGAACATATCAAAACTTGAGTGAATAAGGACTTGAATTTCAGTTTGTACTTCGTATGGCTTCAGAATACTAAATACATCACTTAATATAGTCATATGAACTACTTTTATGGTGGCTTTTTGGAGTTTAACGTGAACATTATCTGAAATATCTCCTTTTGTGTAACACAGAGGAAAGAAAATCCTACAGGTTATTTTTTTAATGCACTGTTGCTTGAAATTAGTGGTGAAATCTGTTTATGTTGCAAGCTTTATGTCCGCGTGTGTACCTGTACGAGCAAAATTTGTAGCCAAAGGCATTTCAACTAATAAAGGTTAAAAACTTGTGTGAACCACACACACACACACACACACACAAATAAGCACCTTCTGCCCACTCAAGGCAGAAAAGACAGGTGAGGAAAGAAAACTCCCTCCCCCTACACTAAGTACACTTCAGTGTGTGTGTGTGTGTGTGTGTGTGTGTGTGTGTGTGTGTGTGTGTGTGTGTGTGTGTGTGTTTGTGCGTGTGGCTGTGCACACCTGCTCTGCAGCCATGAATTGTCTAGAATGAGGTTTGGCATTGGGCTCCTCATATTTTCATGCAGCATGAATCAGAATGTGTGTGTTCATGCAGGCTCGCGTGTCACAGGGAGCAGAAGTGCTGACTGAAGCCGCTGTGGTGCGTCAGTTTCAGTGGAACTGTCTGAACATGCTGAAAAGAAACCACCCACCCATGTCTTCCTCCTTTCTGTCTGCAGTACATAAGCCATATGCTTTTATTCTGTCACAGGTTTCATCCTAAGTGGGGGCGACCTGTGAACTTGAGTTATTGAAAGAACCCTGTTACCACTTTGGCCCTGTTTAGCTGTGCATTTAACCTCAAATTGACCCAGGGATATCGCCCATTTAATAAGTCTATTTTTTGTAGTTTCAAATAAATTATATCCATTATATTCTTAAACCATTACATCTAAATTTTTTGCATTTTGAGAAGAACATTAATAATCATTGCCTTTGCAACACTCACAGCCACAAGGAAAGAAATTACATAAAGAACACAGAAGAAAGAAAAGAACACAAAAGACACAAAGAATTGAATGATTCCGGTTCCAACTACGATTCCAGTTCCTTAAAGGTTGTATGATTATTTTAGTACTTTTAAGGAATAAATATTTGGGGGAAAAGATATGCAAGATGCATAACTGCAGACCAATAACTGGCCTTAACCATATATTAAACAACACCCTTACCAAAAAGTAGTATACTTCAAGTTAATTTTATTAAGTATACTCAAGTAAAGTTCAAGTATATTTTGAAGTATACTTTATGTAGCAAGTATACAAATATCAGTGTTCTAGTAGTACACTTGTAAGTGTACTGTTTCAATACTTCTTGGGACTAGATTGGCCCACTTTCTAGTATATAAAAGTTACTTTAAGTAAAACAGTAGCAAACTTTGAGTCCACAACTAGTTTACCTCTATGTTTGTAATTTGTACTGCAATTATATTAAAAGTGAGCTTATAGGTATACTGATAGTTTACTAATTAAATACTTTGAACACTTTTAAGTATAGTCTCAGTAAACTACTAGTTTAGTAGTTTTACACTGCAAGTATACTCATAAGTTTTCTTTAAGTGAACTTTACATCATACTTTAAGTATACTACTATGTCCCTAGTTAGGTTTTAATCTGTATATATTTTGTTATATGAATATCTGAACATACAAAACATCCAAAGAAAGAACAGGGCATCTGCTTGTAAACAAAAACATTTTAATTCTAGCTTCATGCATTCTTTTTTTAAACACTTTAATGTGGGTAAGTTTCATAAAAAATACAAAAATAACATTTTGAACAAAAAGCTGAAAAAAAGTCTATGAATTGTTAGTGTTAGTATATGTTGGTTTTTTTCTTCTTCACTTGTGTTTTTTTGGAAATTCTGTACAGAAGATGTGTACTAGCGCCCTCTACCGTATAGCAATGAAAACACGGATTCTAGGAGCACAAGTATAGCTCAAATATATTTAGACTTTTTGTAAGTATAAGTCAAGTATACTTAAATGTCATTTTAAGTATATTTCTGAGGAGTACATAAAGCCAATTTCTAAGAAGTACACAAAAAGTAAACTAAAAGCATACATTCCTATTTTTAGTTTAAAAGAAGTATACTAATAACACACTTGTATAAACTTCTTTTTCATAAGGGCAATACTAAACAAACAAAATGTGATAACATTTCATACATTAAAGGGGTCCTATGATGCGATTAGAATTTTTCCTTTCTCTTTGGAGTGTTACAAGCTCTTGGGGAATAAAGAAGATCTGTAAAGTTGCAAAGACTAAAGTCTCAAATCCAAAGAGATATTCTTTATAAAAGTTGAGACTTATCCACGCATTATCATATGTGGTTGGCATCACAATATGTTGAGGGGCGTAACATTTCCATCACACTATTGAGGCATTCAGCCAATCACAACGCGCTGGATAGCTGGCCAATCACAGCACACCTCGCTTTTCAGAGCGATGAGCCTGGTAAAAATCAACGCGTTTCAGAAGGCGGGGCATAGAGGAGAAACAATAATGTACAGTATGTGGAAAATAGTCTGTTTTTTTATCTTAAACTGCATAAACACATTTCATTACACCAAATACACACAATAATGTTCTTTTTAGCAGCATCATATGACCCCTTTAATATTTATAAAACACTACTGACAAAATGCATGTCTTAAGTCTCAGAGTCATACAATGTTTCTTTGATTCCCTAAAAAACTGACTTAAGAATAATTTATTCAGGAATTAGATATACTTGGGTGCAATGTATGATGAACCAGCTCATGGGAACCAGACAACACTGGTTGCATTGCTTCACTTAAAAGAACTGGTTCATAAGAGTCATTAGTTCATGAATCAGAGTACACTGGGCACAATGTAAGATTCTGACTAAAACAACCTGGCTCATAAGAGTCATTCATTCAGTAATTGGACAGCAGTGGGTGCAATGTATGATAGGTTGTGGAGGAAAAGTAAGACTAGACTGATTGGCCAATGGTACCACCCGAACTTTTACCGGTGGGCCGATCACTGAAACCCCACCCGCTCCCATATATTATTCATCCATGTTCAATGTCTGCGCTATTTCTCTCAAAAAGTTGTGAGTGATAAAATGTCTTTGTAATCTTTTAAACTAGAGTTGCAAGTATGTTTTAATCACCTCAGCTTTGAAGTGCATGGGAAACAAACACCAAGAGCCATATGATGAAACAATTCTACCTTATTATTATTAATATCACAATTATTATAAGCTACTAATATTAAATATTGGGAAATATAAGGGCAAAATATCACTTTGATTGATTGTTTTACTTTCGTGTAATTAAGATGTTTTTCATTACAAACACCAGTTAATTTTTCAGTTTTATTATTATTTATTATTATTATTATTATTAGTTTTGTTGTTGTTATAGAAACCAGGAAACCATGGTAATGAGGATTATGGTTTTTGCCTGATTCATGATTTTACTAAAACTACAGTAAACTCTGGATTTAAGAATTACACTATAGCTTTTCAGTAGGGCAAGTACATATAAACTGTAATTAAAGCAAAATATTAATTCAATGAATAAAAGCCTGTAATATTACGAAATAATAAAAATTGTTAAATGCATTTGCAGTATATTCAAAATATATATTATTTGTTTCTGTCCTTTATTTAATAATGAAAAAAGGTTTTATTCCAATTTAAAGGCCCTTACCAAAGCAAAACATTTATGGGCCAGATGGACTGAATTTTAGCCCAAGTAAACCTGTTTTCTTTGACCTCATATATCTGGTCTTAATGAATTTATGCTATTAATATGGTGTAGCCTGAAATATTTAATATGCATACTCCTTATATTTCTGTGATCTGGAGATTTAAAATGTGTGCTTCTTATTCCGGGCCCTTCATAAGTGTCAAACATATGCTGATATTTAGCTGAAATGTCCTGATCTATGAAAGAGCAACAGCACTTCCCTCTGCGCTACCTTCTCAGTTTAGCCAACACCTTCAAAACACACGATAATCCAAGTTCAACTCCCTGCTGACGCCACACTAAACACTCACTGTTTCCTCTTCCATGAGGTGAAAAACGAGCGTGAGGTATCAACAGATATTCTGGCATGATGAAAAAAGCCCCGTTAAAATAATTACTGTGATTAATCAGAGTGTAAACACACGCAGGCGGCTCATTATCTTTCTCAGAGAGGGATTGTGACGACAGCCGTGCTCTGTTCTGCGGAGCTCAGCTGGAAGGGTAATGAATAAAGCGGCTTCCTCGGCTGTGCAGAGATGAATGGATACCCATTTGTATTTAGTCATTATCTACATGTCCAAACGAGAGAAAGCAAAGAAAGACAGAGGCTTTCTGTTTCCGGTGTGTAATGGGTACCTGACCTCAAGGTCAGACAGGCGGCCCGGTTCTGGAGAAAACCCAGCATTACTATAGTCCTAACCTAACGTTCATCCAAAGACCAAACCCAATCGTTTACAATCTTTTCACAAACAGCCAAGCCAGGTGGAGGGAAGTCATAATCTATGTTTGTGTGAGTGTGTGTGAATGTGCGCTTGACCTAACTCCCTCACACAATCCTCTGGCAGACCCGTGAAGGCCGGGCAGTCCTCCAGTAAAAGCGTGCATAAACAGATTCAAGGCAAAGACACACACACACATACATCACTTAAACAAAAACATGTTGCTCATTTGCAGGAATAAAAGCATTTTTTTTTCCATTTCTACAGTTTAGAATGAGTTTAGAACTAGACTGTTTTTTTGTTTTGTTTTTTGTTTACATTTCATATGTTCGTACTTGAATGCCCCTTATGAGAAGCATGCATGAATAAACTGAAGGTTACACTGAAGCTTCCACAAAGGTTTTTTTTACTTTGGCTAGTATGCATTCACCCTGAATACTATAGCAACAAACCGGCAATTAGAACACGGTAGCAACCATCCAAAATACCCTAGTAACCACACAGCTACACCCTGGTGATGATGCAGAATGCCCTAGCAACTTAGCAGTGCATTTTGAACAGGCAAACATCACTCAGTTTTTCTGCAGAAAATGTAAAAGTTTAATTTTCTTTCCTACTGGATAGGCTTTTATTGTGATGGTGCTGCTGCTGTCAGTATTGTCATAAGCAATTTTCTTTTTCATTCTTCTATTTGTTCCTCACTCCTCATCTTTAGTTTCTCTCTCTCATTCTCTCTCTCCACCATCTGGTTTCCACATGTCATTCTGGTCCAAAGCTCATTCATTAGAGTGTCCCCAGTCTCACATCTTCATACCAGCCAAACACAATTTACATTCATCATACACACTTCCAAGCTGGGGAACGCTCTCCAAAAAGCTCTGCAAGCAACTTATTCAATTTGCATTTGTTTACTAGAACCTTTCCTCATGCAATTTAATTCACTTCTTTCCTTGTTTTTACATCTATTTATTACCATTTTTATTTCATTTTCTTATGGTTTTTATTTATATGTGCTTGTGAATTTTACTCTAACTCTGTAAGTTTTATTTTTAATAATTAATACCATATTTAAGCATGCAATCTTAATATATATTTAAGATGCTATTGTACACTATCATTCAAAACTTTGTGGCCTTTAAAATTTTGACAATGTTTCAAATAATAGGTTTCTAATGCTCACAGAGGTTGCATTTATTTGATCAAAAATACAGTAAAACAGTAATGTTGTGAAAAATGTTCAAACATATTTAAACATACAGTATTTTACATTTTTTGAAGACTGCGTAGCCATTATTCCAGTCTTCAGTGTCACATGATCCTTCAGAAATCATTTTAATATGCTAATTTGCTACTAAAATATATATATATATATTATTATTATTATCAATGTTCATAATTATGTGATTTTTTAGAATATTTTGGTGAATTAAAATTTCAAAACATTGTCCAACAGCATTTACTTGAACTAGAAATCTTAAATGTCTTTAATGTTCCTTTTCATCAATTTAATGCATCCTTGCTGGATAAAAGTATATAAAAAATAAATAAATAATAATAAAAAAAAAATCACCAAACTTTTGAACTGTATCATACGTTTCACTTTCTCCACACCAAGAGCACACACCAACCATGCACCAACCAAACTAAAACACTCTCCACACTCAACACATTGAACTACACACGTCTCTGTTCACCCTAGATCTTGACTGTAACCACACGCTGACATAATAGATTTTGTCAGGGGTGTGGGTCTGGGCTCAGAGCCACACTTAAGGGGAAACACAATTTTTCTTAAATTCCAGAGCTGTTTTGTAAGGTAGAGATCAAAAATTACAGTTCACGGTCTATCGCAAGTGAGTGTTTTTATAATTAAAAATATCAAGCTAATATATGTAGATGGATTTGACAGGGCTGAGTTATAGTTAGCTATAGCTAAGCTATAGTTCACCCAAAAATTGTAATTCTGTCATCATTTGTTATTGCGTGCAAGTTTATAACTTAAATATCAGTCTTTTCTCACACAAAGCTATTGTATGGCTTTGGGAGATTTGGAATATAGTGCAAAAGTTTGATGGTGCTTTTTAAGGCCAGTATGAGTTTCTTTCTTCTTCAGAACATAAAAGAAGATATTTTGAAGAATGTGAGCAACCAAACAGTTTTTGAAAGACATTGACTTCTATAGTTAGTATATAGCTCTTTATTTGTTTTGTTTTTTTCATACAGTGGAGGTCAATGGGGACTAGTAACTGTTTGGTTTTGCTTTTTATGTTCAGCAAAAGACAGAAACTCAGACAGGTTTGGAGCAACTTGAGGGTGAGTAAATGATGACAGAGTTTTCACTTTTGGGCGAACTATCCCTTTAATTAAATGCAGTTCTCTCTCACAGACACTGAATGACAAACAGCTGAAGGTAAAAGTGTGTTTGAAGGTCTGATAAAACTGCTTTGATGAGGATCAGATCAAGAATCAAACACAGGTGGTTATCGGCTAAACTTGTCAAAAACTCAAAGCTCCCTGTCGAAGTGATCATTGCACGGGGAGTAACCCAAGTGGCTTTGTTTCAGAGCTGTGGTCACCTCTGGCCCCTTCGGGCAATTGTAACCCCTCACTGTGACCCCTGGTGACCCCTGAACCAGTGGCAGTTGCTTTGACCACCACTCATCTGGGATGAATTACAGCATCTTCAAGTGGCACTCTGGGCCTTTGATAATGAGAGAAGCAAAGCTGAGTCTAATATCTAAGATAGATTTACAGTATATAACCGATGTATGTGCAGGATACAGTGAGTGAGTGCTTGAACTAGTGCTTCAGTTGAAGTGAGAATTATGAATGTGGCTCATCTGGGGGTGAACGAGTGTTCTTGATGGGAAGGAGAGGGAGAGATTATATTAGCTTTCATGTGAAGGTCATGCTGTTAGTGTAATCCTCTCTATTGTGCTCTCATAAAGCAATCCAGCTTCTGTGAAAACCTGCTTCTACATAGATTTTAAGCAAAAAGATATGCAATAGTAATGGTTCAAGAAGAAAAAAACATTTTTAGATTTACATTCTTTATGTTAGCACTCCAACGCTTACTGGTCAATCAAATAAGATGACCAGGAAAAAAAATTGTATGAATGAATAAATGTATTTAATTACAAATAAAAGTTAACTTTTACCTGTTGAAAGGACCATAATGTTTTACTCTGATCTAGACTGGTCTGGCTCTAAACTTGATATAAATGGATAGTATGAAAATTCTATCATCATTTACTCATTCTCATATCATTTCAAAACTGTATGTTTCTTCTGTTGAACACAAAATTAGATGTTTTAAAAAGTTTCATTCAAAAAGTTTGGGGTCGGTAAGATTTTTAAAACCTTTTATGCTCACCAAAGCTGCATTTCTTTGATCTAAATAGCGTAAAAACAGTAATAATGTGAAATATTATTGCTATTTAAAATAACGGTTTTCTATTTTAATATATTTTAAAATGTAATTTATTTCTGCGATGGTAATGCTGATTTTATAACAGCCATTACTCCCGTCTTCAGTGTCACATGATCCTTCAGAAATCATTCTATTATGTTGATTTGCTGCTCAAGAAACATTTCTAATTATGATCAATGTTGAAAACAGTTATGCTGCTTAAAACCTGGATTCATTAATGAATAACCTGGTTCACAATTTGAGTTTCACAGTTTGTGGTTTCCTAGGTTGTGCTATATGATAAAATCTTTAATATTACACAATCATAAATAATAAGTCACATAAATCTATGAAAGGAAAATAAATGAAAAAACACTGTGGTGAAAGGTCTCAGGTAGATTTAAGGGCCAGATGGGGTTTGGTCTGCCCCTGTATTTAGTTACCCTGTAGTGGCAATTCCTTTGTGTGAGTCTGGTGTACCTGAGCTACTACACAGATGGCAAAATTGGTGGACAGGAAGTGAACATACATTTAATTAAAAGCCAAATGATCTCACACTAAACTGGATTGTTCTCTGAGAGATAATGTTTGTGCTTTTGCATTACGAGAAGTGCTGAATGCTGACATTGCAAGATGCTGCTTTTTCCATCAAGAGTTCACACAAACTGTTTACTGGACCTAAAAAGAGTCTTCAGATGTTTTTGGAAACTTGTAAATGGTCATAGTGGTATGTTAGCCTAATGAGGCAGAGAGAAACCAGGCATTTGGCACTGTGCTGAAGTACACTAATTGGCTTCTCAGATTACAAGCGAGCTACCTGATCTGCACCAGTGACCTTCACTAACGTGCAAACACACACACATTCAGCACGATCTACAGATCACAGCAGAAAGGGTTATTTTGTAGTCACAAATACACATTCATGCACACTAATACAATTACACACAAGTAGCATCATGCACATGCATATTTAATTATATTAAAACACTGCAGCTACTATTTCATATCACCAAACCCTTCAAGTACAGGGTGTGTGAGTGAGTGTGTTGTTGAGATTACACAGACCTTGGCATGATGTCCACTTTGTTCTGCCCAAAATGCTTCACGCCTTACATACATATGCAGATCTTTTTTTTTTTTTATCTATAAAGTTATTCAAAACACACATCTCATAAAGATTTTACAAGGACAGTCTTGAATGTGATTGAAAGCACCTTTTCACTTTCAAAATTATAGTTAAGAAAGATTCAGCAAAAATAAATCTTAAGTCTCAATGCAATTTTCTTAATCTTTTTATTTAATATTAAAAATATTTAGATATTAAATTATTATTATTATAAGTAGTGAAATACATTTTTAAAAGATATTTAATTGTATACACACATACAGTATGCACACGCATACATACGTGTATGTGTTTATATTATACAGTACATATTTATTTTGTTAAGCATTTCTAAAACAAATTTATTTACTGCTTTAAGTAAATAAATAAATTATAATAAATAATTATAAAATAATAAAACATTATTTTAATATTATGTATGTATACATACAGACGCAGACACACACACACACACACACACACAAAATAATTATCATCTTATCCGTCATTTTATTATCAGTATACATCCCTAATTAGCGCTAATGTGTAATGTTAGTCTAATCCCAATGTTGTTGGCAAAGAGCATCAATAGAAATAGAATTTTAAAAAAATAAGTCAAAAAAGTGAAAAGTGAAGAGAAAACAGAGACAGAAAAACAAAGTGCTATTAAATAAATAAAATAAAAAAACAGCCAGAAAGTTTTGCATCAGTTAATAATAATAAAACTATTAAATTAATACCACCAAACAGCAGTCTACAGTTTATTAGAATTAAATGTCTTTATTTTTAATAAGTAGGCCTATAATAATAGTTTTACATGTGCTTTTACCAAGACATCAATACAAATAGTTTTTTATAATTAGGTGTATTTTTAAATATGAAAATAAACAAACAAATAATAAAATAAATAAAATAAAATAAAAAACAATAAAACAAAATAAAATAAAATAATGCCCAATGACATCAAAGTATGTCATTGCCATGACTGTTTACAAAAAGAAAAAACGCAAGGTGCAATAAATAAAATAAAATAAAATAATTAGAAAACACCAATATTAAAAAGTACAAATCTCAACGCTGTTGGAAAAGAGGAAAAAACTTTTATGCCTGAGAAAATATCATTATCATACTGAGTTTGGTGTCAGGTCAGCTCCACATGTTGCTGACGGGCGTCAAATTTTTCAGGTGACTCCGGTGACCTTTGAAGGCAGGCGGGTACAGCTTCACCCCAGGCCTCAGCAGCTCTAATGTGGCTTCCTGTGGGGAAACTGACCTTAGGAACGCAGGAGAAGCAGTTTCAGAGCTCATCCTTCAGACAAGGAGGCTTTGTTGGGGCTTTTGAGAGTGAAGGGCCATTTCCTGTCTTCACAGGAAGAAGTCATATTGGAAACAGATTTGCTCTCCCGTCATTGCCTGTGATCTAGACCTCTGTGCTAATCGCTAAATAGAGAGGGAATATAATGGGGAGGAAAAGGAGGTTTTGAAACTCATCCACTTTGTCTTTCGATTTCCTTCTCCTTTCACTTTTTATCTGTTAGAAGGATCAACTCTCTTTCTACTTCCGTCAGCTCCTGTATCAGTGCAAGATTTTCAAATATAAACACAAAAGAGAGCCAAATATGGGAAACACCCAACTATGAGAGGAGCCAAGGTCCGCCCACGCAGGCTGAGTCTCATCAGATCGGCAAATGTAAATAATACAGCCAGTTTAGAATCAGAGAAAGCTAAACCGGTGGGAGTGAAGATACAAAACCTTCCAGTGAATGTAGCCAGCCATCTATTGGGTATATATAAAACTGTCAAAGCAGAGCCAACTGACCCTGGCGTCAACCCAAACATACCCGTCCTGCTGCACTGGAGAATGCCTGAAACTTCAAGCACACACACAGGCCATAAAAATACAGCTGACTGTGTTCAAATGAAGTGTGTGTATATGTGTTTGTCAGGGTGGGCACATTAGCTCAGGATAGTTATAGTTATATAACCTGCAGATCATCATCTATGGTTTGACTGTATAACAGTCCCATACCTCATGCATCCAGCACTGAAAGGATAACTTTGGTTTCGTTGTATGATGTCTCGTTTATCATGGGATATTTGTTTGTGGAGCATGATATTAATTTGGATTTATGAACACTGACCGTCAGCATTTCTATCCTATTCAAAGTTGATTGTTTTGATTTTTATCTAGTCAGAGCATGTCTATCTCTTTGTTTTGTAGTATGTCATTGGCATGATTGTTTTACATGCAGTATTACCAAGAAATAAAAAATAAATTACATGAAAATAAAAATAAATAAATAAATTCAATTAAAAATTCAGTTAAAATGTAATTTAATTAAGCCCGACAGCATCAGAGTACAATCTGTTTTGCATACGATATAACCAAAGCATCAGTAAGATAATAATAATGATATTAATAATAATAATAATAATAATAATAATAAAAACATTGATTACATGAACCTTTACATTGTGACATGGAGCTACTAAACTAAAAAAAAAAAAAACTAAAATAAAGAAACAGGTAGAAAGCTTTGGATTTATAACAATAAAACTGTTGAATCTATACCACCAGACAGCACCACAGTCCACATTTTATAAAAATTAAATCTATTATATGACTACTTACTAAAAAAAATGGATTACAAAACTGAAAAAAGTGACTACAATTGAAACAAACAAAAAATTAAATTAATTAAATTTGAATAAAAACACCTAGGCGATAAGGTTGTCATCAGTTATTAACAATAAAACTATTAAATCAATACAATCAGACAGCACCACTGTAAGGGGGACTCTTTAGATAGATCCAAGTGCAAGCTTTATTAACACAAAGGTGTAGTCAAACAGGCAAAGTCAAGATTCAGCAAACAAGGTAATCCAAGGTAGTTGCAAAAGAGTAATCCAAAAGACAGGGCAAGGGAGTGAGCATCCCAACGTAAAAAAGAACAGGCAAGGGGCAAGGGCAAGTAAGCAAGGGCAAACGTAAAAAAAGGGCAAAACAATCCAGGGCAAGGGCAAGGGCAAGGGCAAGGGCAAGGGCAAGGGCAAGGGCTTGATAGAGTCCACAACAGCAAAACAGTACTTCGCAATATGACTGTGAATGAGTGCAACTTAAATAGTCCTTCTAATTGGAAACAGCTGTAGGTGTAATCAGTTCCTGGCATGGGGTGTTATGGGAGATGTAGTCATTGGTACAGTTTAAGGATGGAGTGCCCTCTAGAGGATCTCATTGGCACTCCAGCTGGAGATCCTGACGCACCACACTCTACTTTTTATTAAAATCTTCATTTTATTCTACTTATATTTAAAAATAAAGTCACAAAAAAATCAATGTGCTAATAAATCAATCAATAAATAAATCAATCAATAAATGCAGAAACCTTTCTTTTATGAATTATTAAATAAATATTTTATTCATTTATTAATAACATTAAAAACTAAAACAAATTACACCAAAACCCCCATACAGCACCACAGTCTCCCTAAGACCATCTGAATGCAATTCAGTAGCATTCCCAATGGGAGCTGTAGATGTGGGTTGCCATGGAAATAACCCTGAGGGTCAGAGGAAGTGTGCCAGTGTAAGGACCCCCCACATTGAGGCAGGACCCCTGGACTGTCCTGTGTATATTACTGTAGTGCTAAAGATGCCTTGTTGATCTTTTCCCTTTTGTAAGAATGTGGTATGTCTATGGGAGGCTAACAGATATTTCAAAGTGAATTTCACTCCCAAAAGAGTCAGTTGGGAAGATATAAGGTCATTATTGGTATTTATAACATCATGAGCATACGAGCATTAAATCTGAACATTTTCTGGGTTTGATTGTGTTACATAAATAATGCACGTTAAAAGCCAGACGTCATCATGCATGAACTGTCTAGAGAACATGAGAGTTATTTCTGAAAGTCGCTTCTCTGTCTCTTTTGTATACAAAAAAAAAAAACTTAAAATGCCAAAATGAATTTAGTTGTGAGAAAATGTCTATCATATTTTGATTTGATATTTAGAGTTAGAAACTGTAACAAATGATCCACAGCAGCATTTGTTTTACTCACAGACATTTTAATCAAACTTTCAGCTTTTCCATACACTTATTTGTGTAATTCTTGGCTTTTGTCGAACAAAAACGGTGAACAGTGTTAAAACCAGTGTCTGAAGTGGAAAAAAAGAAGTGACAGTACTCACTTAACCTGACTGTACATGCTACTATACGGATCCATGCAGAATAACTAAACCACTAACCAGCATAATCTGAACCACCTTTAGTCAGCATTCATTATTAAATGCTCATGCTTTTAAGCCAAACACATGCTGAAAAGAATCTTTTACTGCCATGTGGACGTGAGTCACTATTCTTTCCGCTATCTCTGATGAAATTGTCTGTGTTTTCTCTGCATTAGCGCTGTTTTGAACTTATTACTTATTACTAACGCATTCCCTTACCGGATTCTTGAACTTTCCAGAAGTTTACCGGTTTCAAATGACCTCCTGGGTAATGTGCTTTATATTGTCATTTCTAATCACCCAGACACTGACGCTTTGATTCAGTACCGGTGTTGGATAACATGTCAGAAGTGCCGGTACGCACAAAAAAGTGCCAGTACGCTAAAGACTAAAATATTGAAGTGCCGGTACTGCGTACCGGAAGGTACCGGCCCACTTCAAGCACTGGTTAAGACATCTGGAAAATTTCAAATGAGCCCATGGAAAGTTTTGTCATTCCAGAACGATGTTGTTAACTGTGAGATCGGCTGAAAAAAGCTTCATGCAGTAACTTGTGAAGGTGCAATTTAGTTTAAAACGGGCAAAAGAGTCAAAAGGACACAAGCTTAAAGTTTCCTTTCCGAGTCATTCTGACACAACCTGCATGACTGTATATGTCTGAAAACATCTAAACACAGCACACCCAGTCATTAAAGCAATTGAACCCTCTTTTGACTATTTGTCCCCTCAGCCAGTACATTTTGCTGTTCAAGGCTAATCTTCATTTCTTTGTTCCTCTAAGCAAGTTAAGTCTATTTCACCTTTCTTACCGCTGTATTTTCACTTCCTCAAATTTTCATCTCATTCAGAGCCTTTTATTTTCTTTGAGCAGATTCTTCTGCACCAGTGCATGTCACAGCCAGCGGTCTTCAAAGCTTTTTGTTTTCTTGGATGGTGAGGTAAGCCCTTAACTTTACCTGGGCAGGTGCTGGCAGTCAGGGGGAGGTTTCCTAGCAACCCAGCAGGTGGGCTGAGGGTTAGCTGAGACGAGCAGATGTGAATCTAGGGGAGATGCGTCTTAAATTAGCAGGTTCCATACAAATAACAAAGCCTGACATTGCCGCCAACATGTCTCACATAAAAATACATGGCCTGTTTTATGTAAAAATGTTTTTTTCTTTTTTTAAATTGTATTAGACACATTTACAAGCATATATATATATAAAATGTTTTTTTCTTTTTTTAAATTGTATTAGATATATATATATATATATATTTATATATATATATATGTGTGTGTGTGTGTGTGTGTGTGTGTGTGTGTGTGTGCTTGTAAATGTGTCTAATATACACACACATACACATATGCATATACATATACATACATACATTCATATACATTTTATAATTACCACTGATTGACAGCCTTTTTCTAAATGTCTGTTGCAATCTAACTGGTTATGATTTATTGAGAGATAAACATTGATTGAGTTTATGGTGTGGCAAAAGATGCAGTATGACTAAGACTGAAACCCACTGTGGTCTGTTTTGCAGTCAATCAAGGGCCGCACCTATCTCAGTCCGACACTGAAAATCTGTGTGGCTGTGTCACTGGAAACGCCCAAGAAATCAAGAAAAGAAAGATCTATTTGAGTGTCACGCATGCACAGCAGATCCAGGGGTGAAATTATGGGGTGCGTTCGCTTGCACTCAATCTGGATCTCCTCAGCGGAGCCGCACAGCGCCGGGCCGCACTGCAGTTTTGGCAGCAGCAGCAGGGATGTTTCTGTAACAGGCTGCTGGAAGCACAGACGGCAGTATATCATTCCGATTCTCAGATTTTGCCTATATTTGTACACCAAGTGATCCAGAGAATAAACAGGCACTTTGACAGAGTTCAAAGAGGCAGTTTCTCTTGGAATGGCTTGTGACAAAGCGTTAAAACAGGAGGGTAAACAGCTCACAGTGTATCCTCATACAAACCATTGCTGCAAATGCTCTCTGTTCTCAGTTAGTTGAGTTAGCGACTAATACTTATAAAAGAGGATCTGTAACAGTCACTGAAGCTGCACAGTTGACTATCTGCCTTATTAACACAGATAGAGTGGGAAGCTTTCCCATAATAAAAACTGACTGGTAACTATAATTTCCATCCAAACCATAGTTATTGTTGCCAGAATAAAACTGTGGTTGGTTACAAGCATTGAAAAAATGAATGATAGATAGCATAAAATAGATTGAAAAGATTATGACAACAGTCAGTTTTATACTGGAGAGCACTGATTGTTTGTTTCTGTGTGTGTGTGTGTGTGTGTGTGTGTGTGTGTGTGTACTAGGGCATGTGGCTGCAATTTAGTGGCCTGAAGCCCTGAGAGAGTATTAATTAAGACCTGTGCATCTCTTTCTTTTCACAGCACATTGTCTGATCTATGGCTCTAATCAAGACATGTGCATCCACACGCACATACATAAAGTACTTATTAAAGGGGTCATATGATGCTGGTAAAAAGAACATTATTTTGTGAATTTGGTGTAATGAAATGTTTTTATGCGATTTGAGGTTAAAAAAACACATTATTTTCCACATACTGTACATTATTGTTTCTCCTCTATGCCCCGCCTTCTGAAAAGCGTCTCATCGGTCTGAAAAATGAGGTGTGCTGTGATTGGCCAGCTATCCAGTGCATTGTGATTGGCCGAATACCTCAAGCATGTGACAGAAATGTTACGCCCCTTAACATATTGTGATGCCCTGTCCGGCTGGAGCAACGAGACATAAACATTAAACCCCATTATAAACGTGATATAAACATGATTTCTAGTCGTGTCCTCTTTTGGAAGGCCAAACAAAGTAGTTTCGCTTTCTCAATAAAACAGTGTCACACACCGCGGCCTTGAGTGAGCGAAGGCCAGAGGCCTAGAGTGAGCCGCGGCCAGCTTGAGTGAGCAAAAGTGGGCGGCTTGAGAACAGTGCGACCGGCGGATTCTACGAAGGAGCTTGTGGCAACCACATGTGACGACCCCGGGCTGGACTCCGGTGATCCACAGTGCAAACCTGATGTATTTCCTCAGTGACCAGCACGGATCAACTCCAGGCATGACAAAGCGGATATCGTCCTCTTTTGGAAGGCCAAACAAAGTAGTTTTGCTTTCACAACCAAACACACAGTATCTATACGACATGGCTGCGGCGGCAACAACAATACTTCAACGAGAATAAAAGGTAAGCCCTCTTTCTTTACGTGAACATTTGGGCAGCGTTATGCAAATCTGCCCACATAGTGACGTAGAGATGTGGGGGTGTGTTAGAACGAGCTGTTTTATGGGTGTGGTTGACTGTTAACTTTTATAAAGAATATCTTTGGATTTGAGACTTTAGTCTTTGCAACTTCACAGATCTTCTTTATGCACCGAGAGCTTGTAACACTCCAAAGAGAAAGGAAAAATCATATGACCCCTTTTATAATCACCATCCTAATAATACTATCTCTAATACTATATAAAAAAATGAACAAGCAAACATAAGGGGGCAGAGGCAGAGAATAAAGGCATGTGAATCTCACATGTGGCTTTTCAATCTCTTCCTCTCAGCTGTCAAATTGATTGTTATTTCTACAGTCTAATTGGTGGTTTTTGCTATGAATGCTATGTGGGGTAAATATGAGTGTGTGTTCGACCTCATTATGTGATGCTGACAGTCTAGCTGGAGGTCCATATGGTTGAAAGCAGCTCTCTATACTTCAGAGCCATGCAAATGATCTCCTGCAGAGTCAGAGCAGGGGACCACATCATACTCCTCTAATCCTGAGATACAGACACTCACCTCAGAACAAAATACATAAACACAGCATTATGCATCTATACATTGAGGTCGGTAAGATTTTTTTTTTTTTTTTTTTTTTTTTTTTAAATTAATTATTTTTTTTAGTAAGGATGGTTGAATTGATAAGATTATAGTAAAGACATTTATAAATGTTTCTTGGGCAGCAAATCAGCATATTCGAATAATTTCTGAAGAATCATGTGACACTGAAGACTGGCGTAATAATGCTGAAAATTCAGCTTTGCATTACAGAAATAAATTACAAAACAAGACAGTCATTATGAATTGTAATAATACTCTACAATATTACAGTTTATATATTACGTAATATTTGATCAAATAATTGTAGCCTTGGTGAGCATGAGAGACTTTTTTTAAACAAATTAAAATCATACTCACAAAACTTTTCGTATACACATTCGTATACACACACGCACCCCATAAACCATTCATATAGCATGTAGATGGGGCGGTCAGGTGTGAGAACTGCACAGTTTAGTTGTAACTGGATATGAGGACAGCAGTGGAGGTGGAACACACGAGGGATTTGGGGTAAATTGGTGCGGTGACTGCACTTAACCCAGCAGGGAACGACCAAGGTTACCTGGCCTGCTCAGATTTACGGTTCTTCTCTTAATCAAGAAGAATGAGACATAAGGTCTAGAAACAATAATTTCAGCATCACCAGTGTAGGTATAAAAATAAAATAAAAATATTTTATTAATTTGCAGTCCCAAAAATAATGCATTTTCAGGTTATGCATATGTTTATTTATTTATTATTCTGCATCCAATTTATCATAACTCTCTTATTTCAGATCTGAAAAGCAACACAATGCTGTAAAACCAGCTCCCACTCAACTAACTTATTGAAATACATACACCCTGTAATTAAGATCCCTTCAGCACAGTCAGACAGAGCCAAGATTCAAAACAGCTGGTCCCTTTTAGTTCAGTCTGACCCAGCAGTTAAATTAAAGTTAAATGCAAAAAATAAAGTTGACATCTGCTGGGCCCCAAAGGAGAACACCATCATTATTCAAAGTCAGTTTCTCTGAATGTCATTGTATCACAGCTGAATCCAGTAAAGTTTGACGTTACCATGTTGCAAACCAACAACACAATGGGTGAATTCCAAACTGAAGTGAGCATCTGTATGCCCTACTCCCTTCGAAGGGCAGATCCCCTGAAGTGTGTTCTATGAAGGGTGCAGGGCATTATAAGCGTTTGGAACTCCATTTGGCGAAGAGAATGACTGACCAAATGTTGCCTTGACAATGCGTGCAGCATTCAGCACTCCATTAGTTGTTGCAAATAAACATTTCTTCTTATTATTATTATTTTATTCAAATATTGTCTTATTTACTATTAAACGTTTTCAAACTAAACTTGCTTACACTACCATCTTAAATCATATTTCTATCACTGATGAAAAATATGCTGTCTAACATTAAAATAGACAAACTGAATTAGACTATTCTATTTACTTTTGTATGTGAACTCGAAATCAACCGCAACTTTGTTTTAAAAAGCATTGCAAGATCTCCAAACCGAAGATCACATGATCACAAATGGAAATCACTTCCGTGAAATGACCGTCGCATGTTCCCTTCGCTAAAGGTCTTCTGGAAGGGCCCTTCGTGAAGGGATTCAGTTGTTCACTTTTGTTTGGAATGTCCCTACAAATGGCGTCCCCTTTCTGAAGTGCCCTTCAAGGGTGCAAAAAAGCTGTTTGGAATTCGCCCAATAAGCAAAAAAATACATAGGTTAGTTACTCAACTAAAATGGTCAGTTTTTGTCTGTTAGCCTGTTAAATTTATCATAATGAATTATTATGAATGTAATAATTATAACTGTTTAATTATTTTTATCAATACCTTCTGCTGTTGAATTAAAAATACCCATAACTCTGGCCATCTGCTCTCTTAATTCTCTCTTGATTCTCTCATAATTCTGGGATTATTCTCATGAACGATTTGTGCAATGCTGAGAAATTCAGCCAGAAGAAGATCCCTTTGAAGACAGCATAACTACCATAATTGCTAAAAAAATAATTATGTTGCCTACCTTTGATGGTGATTGTAGGAGGTTCACTAGTTAGTGATAGTGATGCATATATACATACCATCCTGCTAGACCATTTTCAGCCAGACACAAGCACAAATACACACACTCCAAAACCAGACCCTGTGCTACACCGTGGGTCAAAGGTCAAAAGTGAGCCCCATTTCCTGTGGCCTGTAACATCAAAATGTCTTTATTATTCAGATCTGTCATCAGAGCTACTAAAAACGGCTCCAATCCAGAGACTGCTACAGACCACAGTCTACCAGATGTTCATAAAAACACTGATATAAACAAAAAAGCAGTCAAAAGTGAATTCATCAAGGAAACTCAAAGCAGACAGGGCTGATTATTTGTGTTGACGTAATGCTGGAATAAGAAAAAAAAAGCACAATGTGACATACATAAATGTCAAAATTGACAAAGAATGTTTTAGTTTTAGTCATCAAAGCCCTTCTGTTTGCAAGGGAACATAAAAAGGAAAAGAATGGCAAAAGAGGGGAAAATGCTATCCGCATGACCGCCGTTTAAATGCTAATGTGTTTAGTGGGAGTAGAGAGTGGCTATTTGTGCACAACATCCTTCATGCAGCACTTTTAAAGAGTGGTAACGTGGACGGATGCCTCCAGGGTCTGGGTAATACCACTTTGTGTGACTTCTCAGCATGCCACATTAAAGACTCACTCCTTTTCTTTTAAAGAGAATCTGTTTCTCTTTAATCAGGGCCACTGGCTGATGCTTAGTAAAATATGTTAGGAAGTGGATTACAAAGCAAACAATCTGGCACTTATATGATCACACTGACAAGGGACACTCACGACTGTTTTGTATTGAACTCATGTCTAACTAGCTCTTTGCCTCACTAATTTGCATATCAACATGAAAGGAAGTCTGAAGCTTGATTTTCTAAAAACTGTTTATATTGTCCTTAAGATAAATGAACTGTTGAAATAAACCTCACTTTTAAAGAGTTAGATCAGCTAAAAATGTACAATGAGTCAGTATTTACACACAATCGTGTTGCTCCAAACTTTCTCTCTTCTGGTGAACACAAAAGAAGAGCTTTAGCAAATTGTTGACACAGCTCTTCCATATACCAAAAGCATACAGTAAGCTTTTTTATTCAAAAAGGACAAAAAAGTATCATAAAAGTGGTCCATATGACTCTTTCTGCCATTATACAAATCAACTTTATCATTCACTGAAAATCACTAAACATATTTCCCTCCACCACATCTCTCAAATCTCAATTGCATATACTCAAATAAGCCACATAAAGACATATCACACCATATTTGATGATGTCAGTGATGCAATTGGTGAATGAATGAATTCAGATTGTTTATACTGGTACCCTTACGAAAAAGAAGTTTATTCAAGTGTGCTATTAGTATACTTCTTTTAAACTAAAAATAGGAAAGTATGCTTTTAGTTTACTTTTTATGTAGTTCTTATAAGTGGTGTTTTTTTTGTACTCATAAGAATTATAATTAAAATGACATTTAAGTATACTTGACTTATACTTACAAAAAGTCTAAATATACTTGAACTTTACTTAAGTATACTTAATAAAATAAACTTGAAGTATACTACTTTTTGGTAAGGGTATGAATAATGCAGTTTAATTGCTTTGGATTAAACAATCTGCAAAAAATGTATACATGCAGCTTTGACTTTGCAACAATTTAATTTGGACTTTATCAATATATTGAAAGATAAACTGCTGCATTACAAGCTACAATAAGATGCTGGTGTCACAACATCACATTGTTTGGACTTTGTTTGCACCATTTTCTGCCTAGTTAGTTGTCATGGTTTCTAATTTGTGTTCTTCATTATGTTCAGGTGTGTCTTGTTAATTATCCTCATTTGGGCTGTGTATTTAAGTTCCTATCTGTTCAGTTTGAGTTTGTTGGGTATGGTCAATGTTATGTGTGTTTCCTGCCTTCTCTTGCATGGATTTACCTACAGTATATGTAGATTTATTGAAGACTGCTTATCGTCAACATGTGTGTTCATCGACGGCTGGACTGAAAATTATTAGTAAAAATTAAATACTAATAAAATACTGTATCAAACAAAACATTTTATGTGCATGTTTTGTTAAAGTATATCTGCAGCTGATACTGAGTGTGCTTAATATAAAATAGCAAAAATGCACTAGTTAATGTCCACATCATGCAATAACTTGTCCCATCTTGTTTAAGACACTGGGGAAAAAGCATCAACAGGTATGGCCAATCTCAATCAACACCTGTAATTGTCCTTGGCACTGAACAGCCTACAGGTGTCAGCAAATAAATTCAGGCTGATAATAATGTGAAACCTACCAGTCACTGTTTGACAGTTCAACAAATTTGAAAAAGTCATCCTTCCTGTACTAATTTTAGACCACAATTAGGTATTCTAGTGTCTAGATATGGCTTGGGTTCTTTTTTTTTTTTCTTTTTTTTTTGCACTTGATTTAATACCTGCTGGATAAAACTGTAAGCCTTATCGCTTTGAAAATTAATAGTGCGATCTCTAAATCAAACCACTCAATTTGATCTATTATATATAAACAGTGCAGGATGTTTGACACATCAAAATTTACTAAGTTACAGGTTTTGGGTAATCATTATTGTGCATCACTTTCATATATATATATATATATATATATATATATATATATGAACAATAGTGAGCAACACATTAATCAACAGGGCAGACCAACAAATTTCCCAAAATACAAGCCAAGAATCTCTCAGTCAGTGTCACTTTAATTAGCATTTACTCATGACGGATATCTGGCTGAGATGTACAGTCATGGACAAAAGTTTTGGCAGTGACATTTGGCAGTGAATTATTATTATAAATTTTGTGTTTTGAAAAGTTTACTGCTTCATTATTTGTAGATTATTTTCCACATGTTTCTATGGTAAACTGAAAAGTTTTTCTTAAAGGCTTTTATTGGCAAAAAAATATGAGTCAAAATTTACAGAGTTGACCCTCGTTCTTCAAAACCTCTGCAATTCGCTCTGGCTTGCTGGATGTTAGCTTCTAGGCCAAATCCTGACTGATGGCGATCCATTCTTGCCTTATTAGTTCTCGGAGTTGATCACAATTTTGGGGCTTCTGCTTGTCCACTCACCTTTTGAGGACTGACCACAGGTTCACTATGGGATTGAGATCTGGGGAGTTGCCTGGCCACGGATCCATAATTTTAATTTAATGATCTTCCAGCCACTTCTTTATCACTCTTGCTTTGTGACATGGTGCTCCATCATTCTGGAAAATGCATGGATCATCCCCAAATTGCTCATGGATCAGTGGAAGAAGTCACTTTGCTGGAGGTTTTGTTTATTCATGGCAGTGTTTTCGGACAGAATTATGAGAGAGCCCACTCCCTTGGTTGAAAAGCAAACCCACACATGGATGGTCTAAGGATGCTTCACTGTTGGCAAAACACAGGCTCATAGTAGCGTTTACCTTTTCTTCTCTGAACACTTGATTTTCCAGATGTCCCAAACAGTCTGAATGGAGCTTCATCAGAGAAAATAACTTTGCACCAGTCTTCTGCTGTCCAATCCATGTACTTCCTACAGAATTTCAGTCTGTTCTTGACGTTTTTCTTGGAGAGAAGTGGCTTCTTTGCTGCTCTTCTTGAAATAGTCGGCCATTGTTTTTGTTTTTGTGTGTGTGCAGATGCTCTCACACCAACCTGCTGCCATTCCTGAACAAGCTCTGCACTGCTGGAGACATGATTCCGTAGCTGACTCCTCAGGAGGAGACGGTCCTGGTGCTTGCTGGACACTCTGGGATGCCCTGAGGACTTCTTCACTGCATTTGAACCTCTCCCCTCGAAGTTCTTGATGATCTGGTAAATGGTTCTTTCAGGTGCAATACTCTTTGTAGCAATTTGCTTGCATGTGAGGCCATTTTGATGCAAAGCGATGATGGCTGCAGGTGTTTCTTTGGAGGTAACCATTGCTAACAAAAACACAATGATTGGAAGCGCTTCTTCCCTCCTTTTATAACAATCAGTCTGCTCTTACAATCTAATTAGTATGATAGTGATTTTACCTGACTAGAGCTCATTCACACTTTCACATGTGCTGCTGATATGATTAGTCAATTAATGTTAGCTGGTCATTTTGTGTCAGGATCAAAAAAACTGTGAAATTTATTTTTCTGTGAATTTTTTGGCCAATGAAGCTTTTAGCAATTATTTAAAATGCATCTGGCCACTCTACACAATAATCTAGAAACAATGTGAATGAACACCACAACAGCTTAAGCAGCAAACTTTGCAAAACACAAAACTTATGTCACTGCCAAAACATTTAGCCACGACTGTATATCTCAAGGCATGCAGTGTTTGACCTGAATGAGAATTCCCAGGAAAGTGAAAGTTACCATAGAGCCTTAATATAAACATACCAATTCAATAATGGGTTTGATAAAGTGATTTAAAAGGAAAGACTGAACAAAATGTCATGCTTGTATTTATGTTAGCCTAAACACTATAATAAATATTCTTATCACGTTTATGATTGCCAAGTTGTGGAAAGGGTTCTTGTCATTTAATCTGTATAGGTAAAAATCAACATCAACAAACACAACTCCACATACCAGTGAAATCATGTCAGAGGGGATGATGGTCTACTGACTGCGATGAACTATTTTGTCTATGGCCAAATTCTAGCTGCAACATATTTTACATGTTTGTACCAGCTATAAAAACAATCTTCTGTCTATTGTGTTAATTTGCACATTTGTGATTGTGCATAAACAGTTCATGTTTGAGGATATAGTATGCTTCAAAAGAAAAGTGAATTCAGTAAAACAAGTCAGCTTTTTAAAAACACACACAAGCGTTCAAAATAGCACTTTATGCAAATATATATAAAAAATAG